>NC_087168.1:5247500-5320000 GCF_035594125.1 Scylla paramamosain
GAGAGAGAGAGAGAGAGCCCACGCTCTTGAATCTCCCGTGTTTTCAACTATCTGGCTACGACTACAGAGTCACTCTCAAACTAAACTTATTTGTGCTATATACCTATTACCTAACTCTTTTGACTATGAAAAATTCTTTGACTACTCAACTTCCAAAGTGCAGCACATTCTAACTCTCCATTCTCCATTCTTGGAGATTTCATTGTTCACCACCAGCTTTGGCTTTCCATGCCCTTGCTGGTCTAAACTCTCGGAAGGCTTATAGACCTGAAGGGGGCCCTCCCATTGTTCTCCGAAACTGCGCCTCCGTGATTGCAGCTTGCCTATTCAAACTCTTTCAACTCTGTCTATCAACATCTACCTTTCTTTCTTGCTGTAAGCTTGCCTACATTCAGGCTGTTTCTATGAAGAGTGACAGTTATAATCCCTCAAACTACCGTCCTGTTGCTTTAATTTCCTGCCTATCTAAAATTTTGAAACAATCCCCAACAGGAAGATTCTTATCACTTCACAACCTTCTATCTGATCGCCAGTATGGGTTCCGTCAAGTCCGCCCTACTGGTGATCTGGATTTCCTTACTGAGTTTTGGTCATCGTCTTTTAGATATTTTGGTGGAACTTTTGCTGTTGCCTTAGACATATCAAAAGCTTTTAATGGAGTCTGGCACAAAGCTTTGATTTCCAAACTACCTTCTTATGGCTTCTATCCTTCGCTTTGTAACTTCATCTCAAGTTTCCTTTCTGACTGTTCTATTGCTGCTGTGGTAGACGGTCACTGTTCTTCTCCTAAATCTATTAACAGTGGTGTTCCTCAAGATTCTGTTCTGTTACCCGGTCTCTTCATATCTCATCTCTAGATAAAACAGTTTCTATAAAGTTAGGCGTTCTGAGTCGTCTCCGCCATTTTTTTTCAACCACCCAGCTGCTAACTCTGTACAGGGGCCTTATCCGTTTATGTATGGAGTATGCTTCACATGTATGGAGTTCCACTCATACCGCTATTTTAAACAGGGTGAAATCAAAAGCTTTTCGTTTTATTAACTCCTCTCCTCTAACTGATTGTCTTCAGCCTCTTTCTCATCGCTGCAATGTTGCATCTCTTCCTATCCACTCCTACGCTGGTGATACGTACCACTCTGCACTTTTCCACGTCTTTTCGTAGACGTCCAACCCTTCAGGAAGTAAATAGTTCACGCGTGGAAACCACAGAACGCCTGACTTCTGATCTCTTTGAAATTTTTGATTGTGCCAGAGCAAACTTGATATAGTTCATTGCCTCAAAAACTCAATTCTTCAATTCTTCCTAACTCTGTACAGGGGCCTTATCCGTCCATGTATGGAGTATGCTTCACATGTATAGGGGGTTCCACTCATACCGCTATTTTAAATGGTGAAATCGAAAGCTTTTCGTCTCATCAACTCCTACCCTTTAACTGACTGTCCTCAGCCTCTTTCTCATCGCCGCGATGTTGCATCTCTAGCTATCTTCTACCGCTATTTTCATGCTAGCTGTTCTTCTGATCTTTCTAACTGCATGCCTCCTCTCCTCCCGCGGCCTCGTTGCACAAGACTTTTTCCTTTTTCTCATCCCTGTTCTGTCCACTTTTCTAATGCAAGACCTAATCAGTATTTTCAATCATTCTAGCAAACTGTGGAGCTCCCTGCCTGCTTTTGTATTTCCTCTTTCCTATGACTTGAATTACGTAAAATTACTCTGTTTTTTTACTCTGTCAGTTTCTCTCTCTCTCTCTCTCTCTCTCTCTCTCTCTCTCTCTCTCTCTCTCTCTCTCTCTCTCTCTCTCTCTCTCTCTCTCTCTCTCTCTCTCTCTCTCTCTCTCGTTCACCAAGTTCTCAGTTAATGCAGGCAGGTGCATTAATGAAACCCCAGGGTAAGAAGGACTATGCAGCCTTCCGCAGCAACTTTTTAGCGGAATTTAGCGAAAAGACGACAAATAACATAGTACAAAGTGTAGTTTCAGCAGTAGAGGCCATGTCTACTGAAGGCCACCGCAAGGACCTACGTGGAATGCAAGTGGTATGGTACCGCACTGTCACTGACTTCGTCCAGTCTCTACAAGACAATGGGTGGATACAAGGAGACAGCATGTCACTTGCAAACGTGTTCCAGTTCCTTGAATTCTTTGTGGGTATGACCCACCTTAAACCTAGTCTTAGAAAGAAAGAAAGAGTTGTATTTCATGTACCAACCCACGGACGACCTTAACGAATTTTTTGCCAAAGTGAGAAGAAAACTAGGGGAAAAGGATGGCTTGACTGCCTCGTCAGTGGCTGCCACTGTATCTAACACAGGTGATGAAACCTTACAGCATTCATTTGCAGCCATGGCAATCTCAGGTAAAACCACCGACACGTACGTACTATCAGTGAAAAGGACATTCCGCCAGAAAATGTTATGTACGTCTCAAGGATCAGCGTAAAGCGAAGAAAATAAATTCAGTGTCTCTGGTGGAGCTTCAAAACTACCGCGCCAGAAGGAGACAGGCTCTTCGCGTAAACCTGCAAAGACGGGGAACGCCCCTGCCTCCAGCACTGCTTCTTCCTCACCTCGTGGTACTTCTGGAGAAGAACGCTACTGTACATTACATGACAGTACAACCCATTCCATTCATGATTGCTACACTTTCGCCGAACTGAAAAGCGACCTGAGCCGTGGAACAGGTGGGTCTTCTTTGGGGGGAAGTCACGCGCCCTGCAAAACATAAACCAGGGTAGGAAGATGTGCAATTCCAACAAACAATGCTGCAGCAGAGTCCGACGTCGATACTGTCATCGCGTCTTTAGTGGCCGCCTGCAGCCAAGCCAACATCATGGCTCTGTCAGCAAAAACGGGACCTATTAGGATATCTTTTGCTGTGGATACCAGTGCGACAGTTAATGTGCTGTCCAAAAAGGCATACGTATCTAGATCTGATAATTTGTAACCAAGACCCGGAGTCTCACTTTGAATGCTTAGAAGCCGTACTCCTAAAGCTCAAAGAAGCTGGTCTCAAAATAAAAATCCTAAAATGTGAATTCCTTAAAAGGAGGAAATTATTTTTTTAGGCCACTGTGTTGACGTAGGCAGAATCCACACCTTGCAGGACAAAATCCATGCAATAACAAAGTTTCCACAACCTCAGAATGAAGAGAATGTCCGTTCTTTCCTTGGATTGTGTGGCTACTATAGGTCCTTCATTAAAAACTTTGCGACCTTAGCCTCAACTTTAACAAAACTTCTGAAAAAGGAAATACCCTTCCACTGGAATGAAGCTGAAAATGCGAGCTTCCTTAAGTTAAAAGAAGCTCTCACTAATGCCCCAGTATTGGCCTTCCCAGATTATGAAGCTCCTTTCATCCTGTGTACTGATGCCTCCGCCAAAGGGCTTGGTGCAGTTTTAATGCAACCAGACACCTGTGGTAAAAATCACGCCATTTCATTTGCAAGTAGAACTTTAACTGCTCCTGAACTAAATTATTTTGTAACTCATCAGGAGGCACTCGCCGTTGTCTGGGCTCTCAACAAATTCAGGGATATGATCCTAGGCTATCCCATAACTGTTTACACTGATCACGCAGCTGTCACCAACTTCTTCAAAGGTAGAAACTTAAGAGGTAGACTCGCACGTAGGTACTTAACAATATAGGAGTTTAGCCCAACATTTAAGTACTTAACCGGCCGAGCAAATGTAGTTGCTGATGCCATTTCTAGGAATGTACCTGTTGGAGCTGTGACAGATGTGTCACTAGAACATGAACATGAGCCTGATCCTGTTATTCAAAATTTCACCATGCATAACGTAGCCAATGCTTAACGTCAACATGATGTTTGGAGTAAAGTCATATATGCTCTGCAATCAGGCGATGAAATTACCTTACCAAAATTGCCGATTCCTTTTTCTAAATTTTTGTTGTCCCAGGATGGAGTTCATTGTAGATGTTGGCCTCAGAAAGTAGATCCTGTGGCACAATCTGTGATAACTGAGTCATATGTACCAAGGGTATTGGAACTAAGTCATGACACGGTTATAGCCGGTCATCCAGGAAAGGAACATACTCTTTCTGCGGCCTGTAGGAACTATTTTTGGTCGACTATGTGCAAGGACATAGATGCGTATGTAGCTAGGTGTATAAAATGCGCCCATCACAAGGGTACTGTGCCTAAACCAGCACTATCTTGGAATATCCTCCTACTGAACGACCTTGGGACGTAGTTGTTATAGACCTACTTCAACTTTCCGCTAGCCGTCAGGGCTCTAAGCACCTCTTAGTGGCTGTAGATCACTTTTCTAGGTACACTGTCTTAGCCCCACTGGAAAACAAAACTGCCGATGCGATTGCGCACGCTCTCATAGCAATCCTGTTTTGTCCATTCACATCTAAAACGTTGGTGAGTGACATTGGAGCGGAATTTCGCAACGCACTCCTTGCTGAAATTTGCAAGTAATTCAATATTAAACACACCTTTACAACAGCCTATCATCCCTCAAGTAACGGTCTTGTAGAACGCGCAAATAAGAAAGTCTTAGAAATCCTGCGCCCGACTGTTAGTGGCTTATATGAGTCATGGGAAGATTGGTTACCTCGTGTTGCCGCGAGCACCAATGGTAGTCCATGTGAATCAGCAGGACAGTCCCCTCATTTCATAATTTTTGGAGTGGAAGAAAGGCTTCCTTATGACCTGCTAGGTAGTCCGCAAAACCCGGTCTATAACTTTGACAACTATGCCAAAAAGCAGCTTAGGGTTTTCTCTGATATGCATCAAAAGGTGCAGTCTCGACTACGTGAGTGAACAACTGACATGAACTCGCAGCAAAACAGGCGTTCTGCACCTGTCACAACAAAAGTTGGCAACTCTGTAATGGTACGCGTTCCCGAGAGAAATTCTAAACTATCTCCTAAATTTGTGGGACCATATCTGGTAGTTAGATAAATAAAAACAAATTTAAGCTATTTAATCCTTGCTTAATTACTCTAGAAGTAGTACACAATGATCGACTGAAGAAGACCAGTGCCAAGCCTGATTTAACCCTAGTGGAAAGCGCCAGACTGAGCAGTGCCACTCGTCTTGACACTGACAGCTCAAACTCACAAACTAATACTTCTCATTCCTATAACCTTCGTTCTCGAAACTCTTTTTTTTCTTTTGTTGCAGACATGCTTGTCTACATATTTTTCTTCATCGCCCATTTGGAACGAGTTTCCATGATAGAGGATGTCATTTTGGTCAGATACCTTTATACTGCTCTCTCAAAAATTCCGAGTAGACTAACGGTTACAAAGCAACTGAATGCAGCTGTAGATGATCTGCAGGCAGCATCGATACTCAGCCCAGCTCTTTTGGATCTTACGCATTCGAGGCTGATGTACCTGAATGTCAGCATCACTCTTGCCTTGGAAAACTACTATGACTTTGATGTTTCTAACCCCACGAAGCGAGGGTTGATTGATGGTATTGGGCATTTGTGTCGCATGTTTTTGGGACTGCAATGAACGAAGACGTAGAGAAATTAAGGGAGAAATATAATCAATTGACCTCCATAGCTTCATTAATCAATAAAGCTATTAGTTTAAACTGCCGGAATATTGCCAGACTAGAATTGTATGTTCAAGATCTTGATTTATTTACTAATGCCATGAGGTCTTCCCTGAACAATGTTCTAAAACAAGTTACTAGCATGCAGGATATATTAACAATGAATCAAACATTGTCTATTCTGGAGAACACAGTTAACTCCCTCCTGCATACCAACCTTCTTGTTATTCAAAATTTGGTCGATGCAGCACGAAGTAGGGTGACTTCCTCTCTCTTCCCGGTGAAGGATCTTCTCCACACTTTGTACGTTGGAAACCAGAATTTTAATTTAGCCCATTTGTTTGCCTCTCGGAGTATTCAACATTACTACCCCTTACTGGAGTCTGTGCTGACATCTGACGTGGTAATTATCCTTGTTCCTTTCCAGTCGCGGGATACTTTTGAAGTTCATCAAATTTAGCCGTTTCCTTTTGACATAAACGGAACTGTAATGATATTAAACTTGCCCCCATCAGTGGTTGTGATTGCAAAAGACTTCTCATTATATGCTGTTAGTCTCTTGTCTGATTTACAAAAATATCGGACCTAGTATCGTCATTTGTATCATTGTCCAGCATACCTATTCGCCTTCTTACCTATTACCGGAGGAATTTGTGAAGTAGTGCTGACTCAGACCGATGCTTCTAAGGCCTTGTCCTTGTGCCTTTATACTCACTTGGCACCCAAACCACTCTTTCATCACAACTTCGGTTTTCACTGTTACTTTTCACAACCTGTATTTGTGTCAGTAGTTTGTCCTAATCATACCGAATACAGGGAAGTCACAGGGCATCTTGCGGTTCTCATAGAGTGTTACTTACGCTCCGCCAAGCTGTCAACTTTCCCGTCAAAACTTCATGGCTTCACTGCAAACCTCTCCAATTTCATCATCCCTATGGAGACTCTCAGAAACCTCAACTTCTTCAGCATCAAATATGTTACTAATATACCCTCTCTGAGTTCCAGTTTTCTAATAACTCCGGCTTAGTGACCGCTGTTCGAGATTCATTACCTGTGTGCCTGAGTCCTCCAGTACATTATCCTTCTCTCATTGCTCCTGTCCTTCTAATCATTATTATTGTAGTTCTTTTTTTTTGTGTGTGTGTGTGTGTTAAGAAAGCCTTGACCTTGTATAATCACCTCGACGGAATCGTTAGGGCTGACACTGAACACACAACATTGTTAGGTACATGTCTCTAGGCCATCGCGAGGGAGCGATATGATAGGTGACCGAGCGATGTTATGCAGAAATATACTTATGTATTCTGATTAATACTGTATTTTTATGCATCTTATGCATCTATCGCCCCGTCTCATACAGGCTTGATACCCGTCCTGTTGGTGTAGATACGCGTCTTTTTCAGTTTCCATACAGTGAACAAGTGTATGTAATCTCCCACCTTGACAGGTACTAAAACTATTAACAATAATTTTACACTACTTTAATAGAGTACATCTGATCACTAACACACCTTACTAACCACAATAATTAAGTGTGTAAGTAATTTTCTTGTCACCACCTGCAACACCACCACCACGCCTCACGGTGCCTGCTGGGAGCGGCACCGGCAGATCTCCCTAGGGTGGCGTGACGTTGACAAGTGTGAGCCGTGACTCTGTTGTGTGTGATCGACTCTGGTGACTCTCGTGGTGACTAAACTGGTGAAAGACTTTCCGGCAGTGTCTGAACATTTAGTGACTCGCCTTTCTTCACCTTGTATATATAAATTGTATAAACTAATAATTTAATACACTTAAGCCACAACACCTGCAGTGTACTTACCCACAAACTAAAAAAATAAAAATCATTAACCACTCGACCACTAACGCTGCTGCTCCTGAAGTTCCTCCTACTACCTCTGGCACTCACTACCTGCCAGATTACATGTGGAACTTCCTACGGTCGTCAACGACTCTGCCTTCTGGTGACTCAACAGGTATATGCTATCTGTGTCGGTGAACTCAACGACTGGTGCAGGTAACAAGGTCATCATCTGAATACACGCTAATGTTGATTGTGATAGAGTCCAGAAATTATTCAACAGCTCTGTCTTGTGCATCCTTTTCTTGCGTTGCTTCCATCGTGGGTGACGGCCTGCGAAGGAGTGACCCCTCAGCCACCCCTCTCTCCAACCTGAGTCATCTGACCCTAGCGATAAGCACCACGGTTGCTCTCGACCTACATGACAACGCCGCAAAGCTACGTTGTCAGTTGGTGTGATATTCATGTAAAACCAAGACTATTTATTATCTTAAAACCCGAATCATTCATAACACTGCATAGTTTGATGAGGTAAATAATCCATACATAATAATTGAATTCCAATCAAAAGCAGAAAAGAACTGGCATATTAAAGAAGATTTGTGTGATGTGGCAGAGTAGATAACGGGGCTCGCCCAACCCCTTCTTCCGAGAGCAAAAATAATATAACATACGAAACATTCAGACATCAGCACGTGTATACTGTGCAGCCATGGTGCGTAACAAAAGAGGTATCAAATATAGACTGTGATATCCACAGATCTCTCTCTCTCTCTCTCTCTCTCTCTCTCTCTTTTTTGGGGTACAAGCAACTTTTCATAGTCAGAATTTATGAAACCTCGCTATTTCCTCGCCCCACCCCCCTCCCCGTGTGGGTTTATCAGCCATTCCGCGTTGAATAGTGGTATAGGGGTATAGTTTTGTCTCGGAGTTCTGGCTGAGTGCTATGAAAAAGTGCGACTGATTGACAGACAGACAGACAGACAGACGGATGGAGCGCTGTCAGTTGTGTAGATGTAGATGACAAGAGGAGAACTGGAGAAGAATAGAGGTGAGGAGAGGATTAGGAGAGATGATGGTGGAGGAGGAGGAATAGGAGGAAGAGGAGGAGGAGGAGGAGGAGTAGGACGAGCAAAAAAGAGGAGAGGACGGAAGAGGATTAAGACAGGAGGAGGAGGAGGTGAGAGGATTAGAAGAGATGATGGTGGAGGAGAGGATAGGGTTAAAAGAGAAGATGGTAGTGAAGGAGGAGGAAGATTCATAGAGGAGGAGGAGCAAAGAAAAGGAGAGAAGAGGAAAAGAGGAGAGAAGATTAGAAAAGTAGAAAGTAGAGGTGGAGGAGGAGGAGGAGGAGGAGGAGGAGGAGGAGGATTAAAAGCGAAGATGGAGGAATACAAAGGAATACAAAAGGAAGACCAAACAGCAACAGACCCTGACGTCCTTACTGGGCTCTCTGAGTAACTGTTCTACTCTGGCTATTAGTGGGAGAGACAGGATAGCACAGAAGGTTCCTCCACCCCCCCGCCATTCTTCCAACCGAAGCTAGCCGGAAAAAAAGAAATGGTACCATGTTGTATAGAAAGAAAACAACATGGAGTTTAAAAGGAAAGTAAGTAAGAGGTGATGTCAACTTCTATCATATCTAATCTACACATAATCCTGTTTTTATTATTGTCATTTGATGAGGCTTTTTCTCTACCTTGAATTTGATTGAGTGGGATACATTTTTACTAGATGACTATAGTGATGGATTAGTTGTTCAGCAAGGACTCGATTCCTTATACCATTACTGTGACGGGGTCAGCAGTAAGTCGCCGAGGAACCTAGCCACCACTAATTTTCTTTGTTGTAAATTAGTTGTTTTTCTTCCTCGGTGAAATATACCCTCATCAGATGACAGATATTATTGCACCGAAAGACGAAATATCCACGTTAAGATTTTTATAAAGAGGCGTACAGTGACAACCGGGGATTTGACATCGGGTATTTATCAAGGCAATTTTCAAAATGTTTCTATTGCATTTGATCTGACCACGTTCGAAGGCAATCCATTTCAAATACTTACGACACGGTTAGTGAAGAAATGCTTTGCCTTATTTGTCACAAAACGCTGATTGTGTATCTTGAAACCGTTTTTCTAGTTGAGCTGGACTGGTTCATTGTGAAATTTTGGGGGGATATTTAACGTTCGTAAAACCTTTGAAGATTTTAAAAACTTCGATGAGGTCACCTCTTATTCTGCGATTAGTTAAGGAGCATAAGGCGAGTTCTTTGAGCAGATCTTCGTAAAATTAGTTTCTTAATCTCGGTATCATTTTCGTTGCCCTGCGCTGTATTTTTTTCTAGTTTTTCAATGTCCTTGTAATAGGGTGACCAGAATTGTACACAATGCTCAAGATGTGGGTGTATAAGCGAACTAAAAAAGTATTACCCTTTCTGACTTTAAACAGAAAATTCGACCGATAAAACCGCCCAAAAATATTAGCGTGTTTCGCTGCTTCCGTTATTTGATTACAACGTCTTTTGAAATTATGACGCCTAAATCCTTCTCTTTATCAACACTACTTAATTGAATGTTGTTCGTTGTATATCTAATGCAGGGTGTTTTTTTTTCTCCAACATGTAATACGTGACGTTTGTCCAAGTTAAGATTAATTTGCCACGTTTCTAACCATTAAACAAGCTTAAGTCGCTTTGCATATGTTGGCGCTGGGATGCTGAGGAAGCTGCATTTGCTGTTTTTTGTATCATCGGCAAACTTTGATATTTTACATGTAATTCTCTCGTCAATGTCATATATATATATATATATATATATATATATATATATATATATATATATATATATATATATATATATATATATATATATATATATATATATATATATATATATATATAAAGCATAGAACAGATCCTTGAGGAACGCCGCTTTAACACTAGTCAAGTCTGAAGCATTTCCATTAATTACTATACGTTGTTTTATGGCCTGATATCCAAATTGCTATCCAATTCAAAAGATGATCCCTAATCCCATGAGGTTTTAATTTACTAACAAGAGGCTTGTTTACCTCATTTTTTTGAAAATCGAGGTAAATTACATCGACCGCCCTAGTGTTATCGTATATTTTAAATACATTGTTGTAGAATTCGAGTAGATTTGTGAGGCATGAACGTCTGTTTCTGAATCCATGTTGAGAATCTTTAATTGTGTAACTTTTTTCTAAGAAATTAATGCTTTTGTCTCTTATGACAGATTTCATTAGTTTTCCGACAGCTGACGTTAAGCTGATAAGGCGATAGTTACCGGGGTGTGACTTGTTTCCGTTTTTTAATATCGATGTGACATTTACTAATTTCCATTTCGACTGCACTACTCCGGTGTGTAATGATTTGCTAAATAGAATGAAAAGTGGCTTTACTGTTTCATGTTTTGTTTTCTTAAGTCAGGGCCAGGACTTTTATTGATTTTGACGTTATTTATCGCCAGCAAGATATTGCTTTCTTAAAACAGTCATTGAGGTGACATAGGAACCTTTGTTCTAAGGTGTTGGGATGGGTTGACTAATTTCTCTATTTTCGGATGTAAATAATGATGCAATTAATTTATTTATTACATTGGCCATGTTGATGTCACTTTCCGTATGTTCACCACTTTCCATAATTAGTGGCCCAATGGTTGAAGTTAACACTTCTTATTAACGTGGCTGTAAAATTCTCTTGAATTTGTTTTTACCTAAATTAGCAATCCGAATTTCGTGATCCATTTTGCTCTGCTTCATGAGTTTTTTCGTATCGCGTCTAATTCTGTCGTGTTCGAGTTTGTCTTCCTCATTCATTGTTAGTGTATTTTTTCTAACTGCGTTTCTTTACCTCCAGAGTGTCTTCTATTTCACGGGGCCACCATTTTTTTTTTCTTTTTTTGGAAGCAGAGTCTGTTTTGCATTTGCAAGGAGGATTTGATGGCTGCATTTAGTTTAGTTATGAATATATCCCATGCTTTATTCATGTTATTTATCTCGGAGATAGTGGTCCAGCCAGTGTTCGCCAAGATTCTTCCGAATTTTTTAAAGTCAGCTCTTCGGAAATCGAGTAATTTTTCTTCATTTTCAATTGCGTTCACTTTGGTAATATGAATGTCGAAACTAATCACCCGGTGACCACTGCCACTGAATTCTGATCCGAAGCTTACAGTACTAACGAGGCTTTCGTCTGTTGTGAAGATCAGATTCAGTATGTTTTCATCTTTCGTTTGTTTCTCCACGTGTTGGTACAAAGCACTTTCGAAGAGATTTACATAAAGGTTACGTCCCGAGTGTGCTGTCAGATTGGTACCCCAAATTGATACTGGGATATTGAAGTCACCGAATATTACACATTCATTTAGAGAACTTATTTATGCAATTTCATCGTACAGTTTATCGTGTACTTCACTTGTTTGCGCTGGTGGTCGATAAACAAGGCCAAGTTGAACTTTTTTGGGAAGGATGTTTAAGTTCAATAAAAATTACAGTAATGTTACCCATTTCGTGTTTCGATTAAAAGAGGAGGTAAAGACAGGTGGTCGATAAACAAGGCCAAGTTGAACTTTTTGTGAAGGATGTTTAAATTCAATAAAAATTACAGTAATGTTACCCATTTCGTGTTTCGATTAAAAGAGGAGGTGAAGGCAGGTCTTAACATACAACAGTACAACTCCTCCTACCCTATGAGCTCTTTCTGAACTGAACAAATTAAACCATTTTAAAGGAAATTCAGCCAAGAAATCTCTATTTATTGTGTCTAACCATAATTGGGTAACTCCAATGGTATCATATTCATCTAAATAAGCAAGTTCTTCTAAATCTTGAAATTTGTTACGTATGCTTCGGGGATTTAAATAGCAAACTTTAATGGTATTTTTAACGATTGGGGGACTGTGACGAGGACGGAAGAGGAGGAGGAGAAAGAACATAGGAGAGGAAAGGAAGCGAGAGGATCAAGAGAGCAGTAGATAGAGGAAGAGGAGGAGGAGGAAGCGAGAGGATTAAGAGAAGAGGAGGAAAAGGAGCATTACATTGGCTACAGAGGATAGGTTAGCCAAGCAGCAACAGATCTGGGATTTGCATGGCCGTTAAGGGACTTAGGCTAACTGCTACTTCCTGGAGAAATAGAACGGAGGAGGAGGAGGAGAAGGAGGAGAAGAAGAGGAAGAAGGAGGAGGTGAAGAGGAACAACAACAACAACAACAACAACAACAACAACAACAACAACAACAACAACAACAACCAGTAGCAGTAGTAGTAGTAGTAATAGTAGTAGTAGTAGTAGTAGTAGTAGCAGTAGTAGTAGTAGTAGTAGTAGTAGTAGTAGTAGTAGTAGTAGTAATAGATACATACTCGGATAGGAGGAGGAAGAGGAGGAGGAGGAGGAGGAGGATCACTTATGATAACCAAGCAGCAACAGACCATAAGAACAATGCAGGGCTGTTTGGGGACTAATTCTAACTAACCACAAGGAAAATGACTACACGTTACAGTTGAAGGTGGAGGCGAAGAAGGAACAGGAGGAGGAGGAGGAGGAGGAAGAGGAGGAGCGGGGACGCGAAGGACGAGAAGGGCGAGGCGGGAGAATGAGCACATACTGGCGTGCAACAGTCAGTGTAATGGTGGAATTTTCAGTGTCACTTTTAAAGCATCACATTCTTGTTTTAGGTACGTTCCCTTGTGCCCTGAGGACCCTGACATCCGCGGCAACTTGTTCGGAACGGTGAGTATTCGCTCTGAGAATCGTATTCTTAAACGCCCTGCACTCTCATAATGGCTTTCCAAAGGTTACTGACATTTAATTGGGTTAACATTTTTTTCTTTCATTCATTGTGTGGGATACTTGTTTAACTATCAGTAGAATTGTATACTGATTTTTCAAAGAATACGCACATGTTTAATTTGGTTCACTTTTTTTTTTCATTGTGTGGAATCCTAGTTAAACTATTAGTAGAACTGTACAAATATCTCTGAAAAGCATAATAACTTTCAGGAGAACTAGTCAAAAGTGTCAACATGAAGTGTTTGCACATACAACAGTACTGACTTATGTTAAGGCGCCATTCCACCAAGGCAACATTTTGGCAACATGTGGCATGCTACATTGTCACACAGGCAAAGTGCATTTCAACACAAGTTCAACACAAGGCAACATGCAGCATGCGACGGTGTGGCATGCTACAGGTGGCAACAAGTTGCCTGTAGAACGTGAGGCATGCGACAAAATGTTGCCTGTTGCCTCGTGTTGCAGCCCTCCCACCAGTCGCGGGGAAGCTCTCGATGTTGAAAGGCAACAAGATGAATTTGTCTCAAGAAAAAAAAAGTGTAGAATATATAGAATATAGGAGATGTGCGGATATACGCTTGACAGAGTAACCATACTTAGCTAGATGCATTGCGGAGACGAGCCGATAAATTTAACTGTGATGTGGCAACGGTAAAGAAAATCAAGAATTTGCGTACTGCTCTCGCCGTGAGCACAAAAGCCTAACTCCAAAAAATCATCGTAATTTGTGTCACTCTTCCTAATCCTGGGACTCGCTTTGTTGAGAAGGTAATTGAAATCTTCCACACTTATCCTTGAAAAGTTCTTGAAAAGTGATTGGTCATCGGAAAGTAATTTTTCAATAAAGTAATTTTGAGCCCATGAAAAGTTCTCTCTTCCACAATCGGTGTTTTTTTTTTTTTTTTTTTTTGCGAACATCACACAACACTAGATATACAGCAGCAGCGACCGTCTACTGAGATGTCATGTTGACAATTTGCTTTGTTTCTGTTGAATTGGTGGAAAAGGTTTTGTAGCAATCAATAGTCAACGCAGTCATGCTACAAGCAACAACGATGTTGCTTTGTCGCAGGCAGCATGTGTCTTGGCTGAAAGCAGCATTCAACATATTTCTTGAAAGCCACTCAAGTCGCACCTTTTGTGCCGGGATGTGCCATTCTGGGCGGCTCATTACCTCCGTTTTACCCTTCCCTGCGATAGGGCTGATTCACACTGTCCATCACGCCACGGTCTCATCACCTCACGTCACCGATCCGTCAAAATTTCTCCCATGTAATCAACTGGAGCTGTTCCCACCAGCTGCTCGCCACCATCAGCCGGAGCCTCATCGCGGCACCTTGACGTCACAGATTCTTTCCTGGAACATTTTGACATGACATGACGGTGCCGAGCCGAACCATTGTGGAGATTTTGCGGAGTGTGAACGACGCCCTGTCAGCGGCCCGTCACTGGCCAGCAGCCGCCGAGAGCTCGGGTGTTTCACATTTCAAAAACGATAGAAAAACTGGCTTAACTTGTTCGTCAGTATGATTATTATTATTATTATTATTTTTTTTTTTATGTCGAATAGTGTTTAGTTTGATGCTCGCCTTCGCACCCAGCCAGTCTTCTTTAGCCATCTATCAACTATTACGCCAGCCATGCAAACATACCATAAAACACATGAATGGTAATCTTCGGCATGTTGTATCTCTCCAGTTAGCTTTTTTTCAGTGTTCGTATCCCGGGTGAATAGCAATTTAATTCTGATTCCAACTAACAGTCACACTCTTCATGCCTCAGTCTTTTTTTTTTTCATTGTCTTAAATATTTCCCATCTGTGGGAAGTACTCTGCTCTGTAGGCAATGTCTTGACGAAACTAAGTAACTGATAGTCAAAGCAGATCAGAAGACTTGAGACTGAGGGAAAGCGTTGAAGATATTGGAGGAAAAAGTGTAGCATGCTTTAGCAATGTCCCTACGAAACTAGGCATCTGACAGACTCGAGGCAGATCAGAGGACTTAAGAGTCTTAGACTGAATGAAAACGCAAGACAGTGGAGTCGAGTGTGGCAAGCTGCTTGACTTCTGTCCTACACTGTACCTTAAACATTTATGGATTTTAGACCCTGGTGGATTGTATTTTTTGTCAATTTGTTTTTTGTTTTTCTTTTTTTTTCATTTACAGTGTTAATATTCAAAGTAACTAACTACATTTAAAGTAATAGACCTCTAAAACTATTTGGATGTATACATACGGCTCCTTACTTGATGAAGCAGCCTTCCTACGCTTATTTTTTTTTTTTTTTTTTTTTAGCTGAAACGGCATGTGAATTCAAAGGATTTCAGTAAGAAAATATCATTGGCCAGAAGTCGTGACGTGTAAATTAAACCTTTCTCATCCCTACTTCATATTCGCCTCTCAGTCTGCCCTCCCTCCTTGTTTCTTAATTTCTCATACTCCCCCTCCCTATCTTTTTAGCCCCCTCGCCCCTTCCTCCCCCACCTCTCTCTCTCTCTCTCTCTCTCTCTCTCTCTCTCTCTCTCTCTCTCTCTCTCTCTCTCTCTCTCTCTGGTAATTAAGAAGATTTTATTTTATTTCATAAAGACTAAAAATCATAATACCTACGACTGCTTTGTCACAATTCTAATGGGGGGACAGCGTTTCGTAGTTTTTATCTTTTCCTCGCTCTCCAATAACTATTCTGTAAAGCCAAGAGTATGTTGATCTCTCACCACCACCCTTCCCCGTGCTCCAACCACATCAGAGGTACGTACTGCCTCAAAGAGCGGACTTTGGGAATGTAGAGGTGGTCTGCGACGCGCCTGACGCAGTTTTGCCTGCTCGCTGCCTTGATGACGGTCTTCTTGACGTGACTGATGAAGGAGAGTTTACTGTTCACTTCGACTCCAAGAATGCTGACTGCTGGCTGCAGGGGTAGTTAGTGCTTTCCCATCCAGAAGTATAGGTGGGATGGGGGATTTTTCTAATTATAATTCTTCTCATTCTAATTCTAATTCTAATACAGTTCTTTTAATCCTTATTCTAAATTCTCAAATTTTAATTCTTCTAATTTTAATTCTTCTAGCTTTAACTCTTTTAATTCTAATTTTTCTAATTAAAATTCAATTTTTTTCAATTTTAATTATTTATTTCTTCTTGTTCCTCTAATGGTAATACTGATGGTTCTTCCTGACCCTGGCAACTAGCCTATCCTAACTTACTTGAGTGCGTCAGTATGGTGGTCCTTGTGGTTGCTAGAATGGGACCGAGTCGGGAGCATGGGAGGTGAGAAACACCTCCCATGTTTCCCTGGGCAGCTCCATCACCACACTCTGTGTTTTGCAGGCTCACATGGTGATGGAGTGGATGATCTATGAGGTTTTTTTTACAAGCGAAAGATTTGAAACTATCTCTGCCGGAAGGTTAGTCCACTGTGGCATTTAGTTGCCTACTTGTGCTAGAAAATGTGTAACACTGCCTCTGAAATGCGGAAGAATCTTTTGTAGAGGTGAAAAAAAAAAAGAAAAAAAAAAAAAGAAAAATGAAATGAAAATAAATAAATTTTCCTATTTATTTATTTACTTCTCTTCATCTATTTAGTGTGTGTGTGTGTGTGTGTGTGTGTGTGTGTGTGTGTGTGTGTGTGTGTGCGAAAGAGAGAGAGAGAGAGAGAGAGAGAGAGAGAGAGAGAGAGAGAGAGAGAGACCAGCCGTAATTGGAAAGATAAAAGACAAAACAATAATCTCATAACCTTTTCCATCAGCCTCGCTTATCACCGTCCTGCCCGCCTTCCCAACTTTCCAGCAAGGAACGGCGAATGGGAAGCGATAGAAAACGAAAAATATATCAAGAAAACTTCCCTTCGTCAGTAACTTGCGGGTTCGGAGAATGTGGCGTGCTCTGGCAAGATAACTGTGGCCTTGTTTCTCGCTCCTCTCTACCCCCTCCCCCATCACCCCGCCGCTCGTCTCGCGTTGGTTTAAGATAGTTTAACAGTTCACTGAAGGAAGTTGGATGCAAAAAGGAGTTTGACGGGGAGGAGGGGTATAAAGATGGGCAGTGGATACCCAACATATATATAGAAAGAATGCAAAGTTCCCGTGTGATTCTGTTTGCAGATATGTTTATACGCTTATTATTGGGGGCATTTATATAAAGTTGTGTTATTCCAGTTTGATGCTCTTCTCTTTACAAGAAGGTGGAAAGGCAGTTAAGTGGAGAGTCTTAACCAGCATTCCTTTCTAATCATATTTACCAATTTATTTAAGTTTGACACTATTCTCTCAAAGCATTGAAAGTCACGGGAAGGTGGAAAGACTGCTAGATGGAGATCTTAGTCAGCATTGATCACCAAGCATCTGGCTAGTGATAATCTTAGTGTAGTGATGGCAAATCCTTAGTGAATGTGTGCACTACAGTTGGTCCAAGTACACGTATGTATATATGTATATATGATTATCTCAAAATAGGAATATCAAGATATCTGGAACTAAATAGACAAACTTTTTTTTTTAAAGTGTATAATTAACTTTTTTTTTCTCTCCCGAAGACAAAAAACAAAAAGAATCACTGGACCTTCCCCCTTTCCCCTTTTATGCACTTCGCCAGAATCCTACACACTTATGAAAACAATCTTTTTGTTGAGCGCCACCATATCAGAACAAAAAAAGCAACCCGAGGGTAGGGAGATCTGGAAATGCAGGTTAATTAACCTGCATTTCCCCTTTGCCCTCAGAGGCAAAGGCGTTATCCAGAACTGGAGGATATTTACTGTAAAGAGTTTGAAGCAGAAGGATATGGAGACCAAATCTTCATGAACGCAGTGAAGGTAGACATGTGGAGATTGAGGTGACAGAAAACACAGAAGATAAAAGACGCATATTCTTAAAGGCATAGTTCTCTTATCAAGATTGCTCTCAAATGCCACTGAGATGATTAACAGGTCTTATTAGTTGTTTTTTTCCCCCCATTTGAATGTACGTAGTCCGCCCTTGTTAATGTATCGTGAAAGTATCATTGAAATCTATAAGTGTGTATTAAAAGTGTCTCATATAGACGGAGAAACAATAATAGTATACAGGTGAGAGTAAAATGGTAACAAACTAATTATAAACTATGAAACGAACCATTCATAAACTATTGCTCATGAAAACATTGTTAAAAATTACAATAACTTTCATTAGAGGCTGTTAAAAGTAGCTGAGACCAGACGCGGTAACGTTTGGGAGGGTGAGATGGAGACGAACAAACAACTATCACTCATGAAAACGCTCTTAAAACCGACAATAATTTCCACTCTAGGTGTTTCAAGTAGGTTCAGATCAGATATGGAAACGTTTCAGAATACGAGCGAGAGTAAGATGGAAACTATCAGTAAACTAGGAAACAATCTATCTACAAAGCATCACTCATGAAAACATTCTCGAAAACTGCAATAACTCCCACTGGACCCTTTTGAAAGTAGCTCAGATTAGAGGATTAGGAATACGAGAGAGAGTGAGGTGATGAGTAATTCAACCCGGCCACTCGTTATAGGACCTGCCCAAAGAAGAAGAAGAAGCCGTGTACTCACCATTACGAAGGTCCTCCTCCAAGGGAATGAGGAGAGGCATGACCATGTTGATTGCCATGTTGATCTCAGCCACCACGCAGGGCTCACCACGCACTTCCTCGCCGCTGCTTCACCACGCGCACACGGTTCACTGATGTGGTTCAAAGTACGACTGGTGCAGTTTACACACTCTAGGCGTTGGTTCACGACACACACGATGCACTATTTGCGGTTTAATTTCTGTATGGTTAAGCTCGCACACTACAAACGGTTCATTGAAATGGCTTACGGTACGAGTGGTACAGCTAATTCTCTAACTACTGAATCACCACACACACAGTTGACTGAAATGGTTCACTTTACGCTTGGTTCAACACACTTTACAGTTTTGGTCCACCGCACACATGCTCATGCCTTTACGATAACAGTCAACAACTACACACACGGTTCACTGAAAAAATTCACTAAGCGTCTGGTTGAGAACGCTTTATTTTCTAGTCGCAACACACACACACACACACACACACACACACACACACACACACACACACACACACACACACACACAGTTGGTTAAAGAAGTGGTTCTATAATATTATATACTTCTGGTTCAGCACGCACTTTTTAGTCCTTGGCTCACCACACACACGGTTCACTAAACAAATTGTTCACCCTGCGTCTTACACGGCTTACATCGCACGGTATATGATTCACCACATACACTGGTTCACTACAGGCCCGGTTTATTATACAATACTGGCTTATTACACGGCTGGATCACCACACACACACACACACACACACACACACACTGGTTCACTACAACTCTGGTTCACCATATGCCTGGTTTACCGTGCACTGCCAGGCTACTGTTGACACAAGTACACAAGTTCACTACACTGCCTTACACCATCATGCAAAAGTGTTCAAGTATAATGATGAGAAACACTGTATAGTTTCACCGGCACTCCTTTTTAAGAAAGAAAATAAAAAATCAGCAGTGAGACAAAAATCAACACCAAGTTCACTATTGTTAAAGATTCCAACACTAAAACGTGACGGGCGATCAACCATTAAGGGAACGAAAGGAGGTTCCTTTTGCTGTATCCTCTAATGTTGCTGACTGCATTTATAAGAACATAACGTAGGAAAATAAAGGAAGCTACAAGAAGTGGTCAGGCTTACACGTGGCTGCCCTGGCATGAAACTTACCTATCTTTTTCCGTCATCCTCATCCATAGATCTGTCCAGTCTTCTGAGTTTATTCCATTCATCTACAGCCTTATCTGAGAACCAGTTCCTCTTTACCTAACTTTATCAAGCTTGAGCCCGTTATTTATTGTCCTTTCCTGATTACTGACCTAACACCTATGACTGTGTCACCGTTGTTATTCACTGACCTTGACGTGTATAGACTGACATTGCATCTTGTGAGAGAAGAGGTAAGGAAGCACTTGGAAAGCTTATAGGTGTTTGAGCGCTTTTCATCGTGTTTAACTTGTGCCACTTTTGAGCGAGGGAGTCTAGAGGATCAGGAAGGCTTTGTGCTTGTCAAACTTTAGAGGAAATTACCACGCTGTCCTCAGGTGCGGGAAAGGGGAACTAGTAGAAAAATTGAGCCCTCGGTCAGAACCCAGCACCCTTTTCAAAGCGGTTTCATTTGGCTGAGGTAGCTAGAAAAAGTATCCGCTCGTCACAGCCCACGCCCGAAGCCAAGAAATAGAAATATGATGGAAGACTCTTGCTAAGTGAATCCGCCGTCCACTGAAAGGTCGTTATGAGTTTGAGATGTGATAAGCCATCCTAGGACTGAGGTTAGAAGTACGTGGAGGCGAGATAGATGGAAAAGTTATCTGCCGGCGACTCTGCGGGCTCAGGTTTATAATGAAATCAGTTGATGTGCTGTGTTTTATGTTATCCTTAATCTTAAGTCCCTTGATCAGCTAGCAACGTCCTTATAAAGCCTGAAGGTAGGTAGGTTCTCAGCAGATCAGAAGAGATGAGATGTAAAGCAGAAATAATATTAAGATTACTTACATAGAAATAGATCATATGCAGAGGAGGATGCAGGCTGGATGGAATGGTGAAATATTGAAATAAGATGATGAGAAAGAAATGGAATGAAGGTTACATGCAAAAGAATAGATTACATAGAGAAGATGGAGGATGGATGAAGAGGTGAAAGATTAAAAAAAAGGGAATAATGAGGAAATACAATGAAAACTACATACAGAGGATAGAGGGTGAATGGAGCAATGAAAGATTAAAACAGAATGATGAAGAACTAGAAATGAGGCTATATACAGAGGAATTGATCATATACAGAATATAGAGAGTGGGTGGAAAGGGAGAAGAGGAGGCCGTGAACTGCTGCAGTGAGTGGGTGTGAATTAAGGCTGGTTGTGACTCCTGCTCATTGGGACTGATAATTTCCACAAAGCACTTCCTTAAGCCTCCCTTACGCCTGGCAACACGAGACAATTAGCAGCAACAGAAGCAAAACATGAAGTCTTTATAAGCATATTCGGCCTTTCCTTTACCTATAATCTAAATTGGAAACTTCACAGCTCATCTCTAGGTTAAACAGCTTCTATGAAGTTTGGCGTTCTGAGTCGTCTTCGCCAGTTTTTCTCACCCTTCTCCTGCGGTCTCGCTGCACAAGACTTTCCTCTTTCTCTCACTCCTATTCTAGCCACCTCTCTAATGCAAGAGTTAACCAGTATTCTCAATAATTCATCCTTTTCTCTTGTAAACTCTGGAACTCCCTGCCTGCTTGTGTGTTTCCATCTTTCTATGACTTAAACTCTTTCAAGAGGAAGGTTTCAAAACACTTATCTTTCGATTTTTGACTAACGCTTTCGGCTCTTCGGGGACCGGCACCTCAGTGGGCCTTATTTATATTTCAGTTTTGTTGACCTTGGTCAGTGCCCTCGTACAAAAAAAAAAAAAAAAATAAAAAAAAATGAAATAAATAAATAAATAAAATAAAATAAAATGAAATAAAAGATAAATAAATAAATAAATAATAAATAAATAAATAAATAAAATAAGACAAAATTAAAAAATTAAAAGAAATAGATTTTGCAATTTTTACCCAGTTTAAAGATTGAAGGTTGCTATTGAAAAAGTGAAGATGTCAGAGTGATTAGTAATTAAGGAGAGATGTAGCAAATAGCAATCAAAGGGTCAAACTCCTCTCAACCTTCCTTTATCCTCTCCCTATGGTTCCTTGCTTCTCTTCAGCCGGCCTTCAGTGTCACTTAAGGCAAATATTTTATCTATCTGTATGCCAGCAGGCCAGTAATCCCACATGGGGTGGCCCAGACGAGGCACCAGACATTCGCACATACATCATTCACATTCTCAGCCACGTCGGCTCCCGGTAGAAAGAAAAAGTCTCTTCAATCACCGTACTATTCCAAATCATAATAAATCATAATAAATCAACAATAAGGCGAACACACACACACACACACACACACACACACACACCTCACCTTTCCTCGCCTCTCGCCTTTTCCTCGCCCTCTCCTCTCCTCTCCTCTCCTCTCCCTCACCGCCACCAAGATCACCATCTTCTACCTAAATTAACACCCATGAAGACCAGTGAACGCAGCCACTCATATTAAAGGCCTCAATAATAACAAGTCCCGCGTGCTCCCAGGATCAACAGTGGCGCCTCAGGACTTCAGCCTTGACTCCTATCGATCGGCAGTAACTCGTCACACTCCAGCACAGTTTTTACCGCCGCTCAACTACTTGCGTGTCCTGTGCCTTGCCCTCCAGACTCGCGCCGTGGAAGTTTAATGACTTGAGTTTAGTGATAGTTGAAAGACATGGTGATTGGATTAATTACGTGGAAAGTTTGTCTTACATGAGTGATGCGTTGAACTACAGAGGTCTTTAGAAGTCAAGGTTAAAACACAGCTAGTTAGGAAGATTAAGATCAGAAAACAAGCAAGGGAAAGTGTTTTATCGCCCCAAATTGAATAGTAAGTTTGCCCCACATGAATGATGTGTTCAAGTACAAAGATCTTTTTAAGTAAAGGTTAAAACACAGTTAGCGTGGTTTAGAGGGAGAGTCAGGATGCAAATGAGAACAGAAGGGTAGTATAATCTCAAACTAGAATAAAGGTTTGTCTTACACAAGTGATGCGTTGAGGTACAAAGTTCTTTTAATTAAGGTCAGAGTTTAAACACGGCTAGTTAAGCAAGGAAGATCAGGAGAAAAGTAAGAGCATAAGACTTATCGCTACAAACTAGGGCGTCCCTACTGGTACAGCCTCAAGCTACGACACAATCTGAACATACTTGGTGCATTCAGATACTAAGCGATCGATCTGAAATCTGAAATAAATCTGAGCATCAGGAGAAAGGCGCCGTGTTAGGAATCGAGCCTGGGACTCAAACATGAACGCCCATCACGTTACCGATCGAGCAATAAAGTGCAGCCCAGCTCAAGTTGAGTTGTGGACCTTGTGTGTTTGTGAATTGTTCATGTTGACAAGTAGTTGGGTTTAGGAAGGGGGATAAAAACCCAGGGAGGAGTTAGGATTCTTAAAAGAATCCTAACTCCTCACCGGGTTTTTATCCCCCTTCCTAAACCCAACTTGTGTGTTTGTGTTGAGATTAACCCTTTCATTGCTAATGCTACTCTGGCATTTGTTACTGCAGAACACTTGAACTGGCTTTATGAGTAAAGAAGTGTACCCCGTATCTAGCGGTGGTGTGAGGGATTTGTATTTGGATCATTACAGGAGTGAAACTAATTCTGATTGCTAATATTCTGACGCTTGTAACTGTTATATACCTAACGTATCTAAATGAGCGAATATGTGACTCTGGAAATACACGGATGGGATTGAGTTTTTGATTGTTAATACGCTGACAATTGTTATTGCAGCACACACAAACTATTTTAATGTGCGAAAATGTAACTAGAGGCACTTGAAAGTTTAAACATACGATAACTTATATTGCTGTCAACAGGAGTTACAAAATTATACCCCAGACTTCCACCAGACTACAGTATCGAGTCTAGGGAGAAGCCAAAGCAGTCAAAAGATTAACTGGATGCAGTTTGCCGTACATGAAAACTGTTAATATATGTACGTATAGTCATGATAAAACTCGATTAACCTTCAACATTAGCCTCCACTTATTGTCGAGTGCCCCCCCCCTACTTTTCAGTCTTCAAATATGCTGAGTATCTACCAGTCGTCAGGATTTGTAACTATCAGCAAATCAGAGGATTTGATATTGAGGGAAGAATGCTATACGACTTTTGGGAACGACTGTACGTAGATCTGCTAAGAATAGACCAGTCGTCAGATTTTGTACTTATCGGCAGATCAGATGACTTAATATTGAGGGAAGATTGCTAAACATAGTGAGGTGAGTGCGGAAATTTACACGACTTGAGAACACGAGTCCACCTAGATCTTTTAAGGCAAAGTTAGGAGTGTTAGGAACGCAGGGCTTTGAAGGAAGTGCTAGAAAACAAGGGACGCAGGGCTGGGAAGGGAGGGCCAGGGGACAAGTAAGGAGCGCAGGGCT
Source organism: Scylla paramamosain (assembly GCF_035594125.1). Classification (NCBI taxonomy): domain Eukaryota; kingdom Metazoa; phylum Arthropoda; class Malacostraca; order Decapoda; family Portunidae; genus Scylla; species Scylla paramamosain. The sequence goes on from NC_087168.1 coordinate 5,271,735, forward strand.
GGGAAGGGAGGGCCAAGGGACAAGAAAGGGATGCAGGGCTGGGAAGGGAGGCCCAGAAAACAGGTAAGGGACGCAGGGCTGGGATGTGCTGGAAGTTAGGTTAGGTTAGGACAGGTTAGGAGCTACCATTTGGTATTACAGCGGTGTGCCTCTGTGTAATTCAGCGTAATTTTCCTTGGTGTAATTCTGAGGTAATTCTGGTGGGATATTATTTTTTTTTTTTTTATTAAGTCGACAATCAAGTTTAAAGAAATAGAAATACACTGCTCTTCAAAATTTTTAGATAGAGAAATGGTGAAATACTTCGAGGAGTGAGAAAAAAAATAGTGAGTGCCTGGTAGATTTTGTTGTCCTTGTACTGTATTGTGTCTTAGTGCGGCCAGTTGATTATAAAAGGTGATTTTAGGAGGTTTTTGAGGATTATAGGAGGACTGAATAGAACTTTGGGTGTGTATGCAACTTTTTTGGGTGGCTTGGGGGTTACCTTAAATGTCCATCCTTTCAGAAGCTATAAGTCTCTCTCTCTCTCTCTCTCTCTCTCTCTCTCTCTCTCTCTCTCTCTCTCTCTCTCTCTCTCTCTCTCTCTCGTTAGAATAGAAAAAAAATCGTCATTGGTGCAGGGTATTGTGTGTGTGTGTGTGTGTGTCTTAAGCGGGTAGGAAAGACGTCAGATACAAAACACACACACACACGCACACACACACACACACACACACACACACACTACTTTCCACTACCAGCGTTCACTACCACGGAGGGAATAATGCTTATTGTTTCAGGAATTTTCTGGTGCGTGTGTGCGTCCATCAGTCCGCGTCGCAGCACCAACCGTCACTCCGCCGCCGCCACACCTGGGAAAGAGAACGCAGGTGGTCAGTGTGATGGTTAGTGCGGTGTAAAGACAAGAAAGCTACTTCGTGTCTTGCTCCTCCTGCTGCTTAAGAGGGTGACGTGTTTTGTGTTCCCCTTTGGAATAATGTTATAGACCAGAGGTTCTCAACCTTTTGCAAGCTGGGCCCCCCAAAGCTGGTTTAATGCAGTTGGGACCCCCCTCCTCTCTGTGCCACCCACTCAACACCCTCGCCAACTATGCCACCATAGATAGATAAATATAATCAGATAGATAGATAAATAGATAGATAGAAAGATAGATAGCCCTTGGCTAAGCTGTTATTATATTGGCCCACACTATTATTACTGTTATTATTATTTTTCCCTCCCGTTTCCTTCTCCCTTTATAATATATATATATATATATATATATATATATATATATATATATATATATATATATATATATATATATATATATATATATATATATATATATATATATATATATATATATATATATATATATATATATATATATATATATATATATATATATATATATATATATATATATATATACTGATATGTAAGTAAATAGTAAACACATGGATATGTATATGTACCCGTAGAGAAATAAATGTGTGCATGTAAATTGTGATGGATTGATGAAGACAAACAGACAGACAGAAACATAGAAAGATAGATGGATAGATAGATAGATAGATAAAAAGAGGAAGAAAGATACCAATTGACAGATAAGTGGATAGATGAATAGATGGATGGATAAATAAATAGACAGATCAAATAGATGGATAGATACCAAATTCTATGGATTGATAAAAAGATAACGCAACAGACGGATAGATGCCCGAGAGACGCACTCACTGCCCTGCCGCTGTGACGAAGACCTGCAGTGCTTGCCTCAGATTGAACTGGCACACATGGAGGGCGATGGTGCTTCCTGCTGGGAGCTCTGTCTCTCCTCTGGAAGTGGCGAGGAACTAGGAAGCCTAAAACCTAGAGTAGCGTCTCTTCTCGATCATTTAGGAGGGCAGAGTGAACCAAAACAGATACGCTATACTGATAACTAAACTGACCTTCATTTTAGACTCTTTTGGTGAACTTTTTTTTTAGGGAACGGGAAATTTTTTTTTTCCATTTTCCATTTTTTGGTCCCCTTGACCGATCTCTTGAATACATCATAAAAAAAAAAAAAAAGAAAATACATGCAGTGTATTTATACGACTTTTGTTAAGTTCTCGAACGTATATATATCTTTAGTTAAGCAGGGCAAGGTGTGTGTGTGTGTGTGTGTGTGCACGTTCGGATGCCTTTACATAGCTGTAACATGCAGGCTTTGCTGTAATCCAATGTTATCTTGTCTCTGTATTACTTTTATCCCTCTTAGGCTAAACGTGTGTGCGTGTTAGAGAGATTTTTCTGTCTTTCTATATGTATGTATTTATGTACCTTTTATACCCGTGAGCTAACGTTTGTATAGGAGTGTGCAGGCATGTGTGTGTGTGTGTGTGTGTGTGTGTGTGTGTGTGTGTGTGTGTGTGTGTGTGTGTGTGTGTGTGTGTATATATATATATATATATATATATATATATATATATATATATATATATATATATATATATATATATATATATATATATATATATATATATATATATATATATATATATATATATATATATATATATATATATATATATATATATATATATATATATATATATATATATATATATGGCGTGTGTGTGTATGTTATTTGCGAACTTATGCAGTTATGGTCACAAGTCGAGTAGCCTTTTACCGTCATTTTAAGGCTTCCGATCAGCCATCAGTCTTCTTTCAAAGCCCAACAATTAACAGATTCTCAGCAGATCAAGACTTAAGATTAACCCTTTCATTACTCAGGCCTTAGTAAACATTCAGGGCACTGTGTGAGAGGACTGCATGAACTTACAGGGAATAGAGAGAATATGAAATCAGTATTTTCTGTTGTATGCTACACAACTGTTTAAGACTCAGACTACAGGAAGGGAGTGTGGCACGTGACTCTCTAAGACAGTGCCAAGTGTGGAAAGTGGTTTGGAAAATTCCACGGTAATGTCAGCAACATTTCACTGCCTCATTCTACTGATGTTTCTGCTCCTCTGCTTCCCTATCCAGCTCGTCTCAAGTGTCATTAACTCACTGCACATCTTCCCGTCAATGCAGCAGTATCAAGACTTAACTGAATTATTCTAGTCTTTCATTATGGCCCGTATTCTGAAACGCTTTACGAATATTTTCAAAGGCCACAGAGATGATTAGCTGGATCTTCAAGAGTGTTTTTCCTCTAAATGATAATAATAAAAAAAATTTAGAACCGTAAAAACGGTGTAACTTCAACTACAGGCTTTTAAAATTAATTGAGGTGCAGTCAGAATTCTTTCACAATATGGTCCTCCATCTAAAAATGGATTTGTGCACAATACCAAGTCTTCTGGGACGATTAACCACTCCTAGGTTCACCCAGCCTATGACTGGGAACGTGAAGGCAGCGGAGGAAGGAACTGGCCAGCCTCTTCCATATGCCGAGGCCCAGGAATGGTGACGGTACCAGCACTAAGCTGGCGCCCACGATTGAGCATGACTCACCTTTACCAAGAACCATCTTTCTCAAACACAAAGTCGTGGCAAAAGACTGTACAAATTCCTTTTCTCGTCTCTAAACAACGCACGAACAAGTATATGCTAACACGGTATATCTCTAGTGACAATCTCTAAAGTAATCTTGAAATAATGTTATGCTCCCCATGTCTCACGGCCAAAGTATTAAATTCCCACCTTCCCCGTCCCGTCCCCAACCTCACCCGCAGGGCTGAAGTACTCGTAGGTGAGAACAGCCCCGTCCCCTTCCCGTGCCTTCCCTTTACCGTGCCACGGTGGCCAATTGGTAGCCCTTTCAGACCAATAATTCTAAGAAATGAGACAATAAATGCATTCTTCGCTTGCATTTTCACTAATATACATTATGTAATGTAAATTAATGCATACAATTAATGATCTACAAGTAAATAGCAAATGAGAAAATCAGAGATATGTTGGTGACCTGGAATATAAAAAATTACAGGATATGTGTAATCTCCCTCTTGAAAGCGTTCAAATCATAGGAAGAAGGAAATACAGAAGCAGGCAGGGAGTTCCAGAGTTTACCAGAGAAAGGGATGAATGACAGAGAATTCTGGTTGACTCTTGCATTAGATAGGTGAACAAAATAAAGGTGAGAGAAAGAAGAAAGTCTTGTACAGCGAGGGCGAGGGTTATGCCACGCTATGCCACGATGGGTGGTTTATGCATTTATATAAACCACTGTCTTATGTTTCTCAGTCACGCTCTCTATTACGCTTTGCCACACACACTGCTGGCAAGAGATGCTCACTTTTACGGGCAGTGTGTGTGTGTGTGTGTGTGTGTGTGTGTGTGTGTGTGTGTGTGTGTGTGTGTGTGTGTGTGTGTGTGTGTTCGTTCTTTGAGGAGCTGCACACCATTATCTGGTATGATGTCACCCACAGACTCTCTCTCTCTCTCTCTCTCTCTCTCTCTCTCTCTCTCTCTCTCTCTCTCTCTCTCTCTCTCTGTCTCCAGGCAAGATCGAAATATGATTACGTTTGCGTCGCTAGATGAGCATATAGTTTGTGTGTGTGTGTGTTTGTGTGTGTGTGTGTGTGTGTGTGTGTGTGTATGTGTGGTATCTAAGGAAATGCATACCATTCTCTTTCTCTCTGGCAACTCATACCGAGCCGGCAGCGGGAGGTCACACTGCCGCGGGATGTTTAGTTACATGGGAACACCAATGTCTCCAGAAACATTACACACACATCCATTTAAGCAGAGTATGAAATATTTTTTTCATTATTTTTCAGTATTAAGAATGCATTTTCTTTTATTAAAAAATATATATATATAAATGATTGCATTGTTTCTAAAAAAAAAAAAAAATACAAAAGGAAGACGGTGTCCTGTCTCTCACCCTGTCGAGTCAACACTTTTCTACCTTCCCGCCCCGCCCCGTCGCCCCTTCCCGCCCCGTCGCCACTGTTTTAACACACCCGCGGGGATGGGAAGATTAATACTATCGCAAACAGCCAAGGGAAGGGAAAGGGGGATATTAATACTATGGCCGTCATTGAGTTTCTTGTCGCCTCTTACACCTCCAGAGCCAACCGTGTGTGTTTTTTGTTCCCAGCTTTAAACTGTACACCCAATATAAACATGCCATAGCTGACAGCTCACCCATATTCAGTCCACGTCATTAATGCAAGAGTTAACCATTATCTTCACTCTTTCATCGCTTTGCCGGTAAACTCTGGCTCTCTCTATTTTTGTATTTCTTCCCGCCTTTGAGACGAACTATATGAAAAGAGGGACATCAGAAACTAAGCTGTCAAACTCCCTGTTCTCCTCCCGTTTAATTTTGGAAGTAACAATACAAGCTTTATTATTATTATTGTTATCATCATTATTACTATTGTTATTATTAGTAGTAGTAGTAGTAGTAGTAGTAGTAGTAGTAGTAGTAGTAGTAGTAGTAGTAGTAGTAATAGTAGTAGTAATTATTTTTTGTAGCCTCAGATAGTCTCCATGGCACGGAAAAAAATTAATAAATAAATAAAAAAAAGTTTATTGCCACATAGTCAGTTGTCGGTGTAATGTTTAATTTTAATGTGGTGATAACTGCTGTGACTACTCAAGCTAAGCAGAATTGTGCGGTGCAGGTTCAGTGCAATACCGGGACGCGCCTCTCACAGCAACTGGGGTGATGGAGGACCTTAATCTTTCAGTGCCTTTAGTTTGGTCTTTGCTGTGTAAGAGGCTTACTGAAATGAAATAAGAGGAACGGGGGGCGACTGAATAAGACCTTTACACTTCAAGTTAATTTACCTCCACTTCAAGACTCCCTCTTTCTTCCCTCACGGGGCGCACGTCACTTGTCTTGTCCACCACTCGCCGCCCTCCGTTACCCTCAAGCCAACATTAGTCTCAGGAATATCTAAGGCAGATGGTCTTGCTTTACACGGGCTACAGCAGCGGACACCCTTCTCCCTCCTCCCCGTCCAGCTCTCCACAACTCCTTAAAGGGTAATACAACACGCCGCAGGGAAGGGAGAGTCAGGCGAGGGAGAGACGGCAGCCCGTGCACCAGACAGATGAATATTGCAGAGTAGAGGAGGGCCCGAGAGCAAGACGACCAGCCTGGGGAGACGGAGGGAAAGGGTAGGGGATGCTAAGGGGGCGAGGGACGGTGCCCCTGGGTGCCAGCTGAGCAGTCTCTGAGCGAAGGACGATGCCCTTGGGTGCCAGTCGGGCAGTGCCCGAGTGAGGGACGGTGCACCTGGGTGACACAGGGAATGCCGTAAAAATCATTGATTCTTTCTCTATTTTTTTGTCATGTGGATAAGATCAAAGTAGTTCGGGGAGAAATTGTGTTCTTGTCCTTCAGGCTAATCACTCCATCATCATTCTTTTCTTGAGATTCACAAAACAAGGAAAACGTGATGTGAATTGAATGCACGTGCCAGTTCGTGTTGGTTTCCTAGGCTGGTGGGACACACCCGTTAATTGCCGCGCTGAGACAGTTACACTTCCTTAAAACGCATCTTAATGCGGCACTTCTGTCCCTTCACGGTTGCTCACGATCAGGCTCTGCCCCTCTACTCTCAGGAGAACTGATCTGCACCGGACAGGTGTGTGTTCACTCTCTAATGGCTGAGCTGCTCACACCGCCAGTTTTAATAAAAAAAAAAATAAATAAATAAATAAATAAATAAATAAAAAAAAAAACTGAACCTGCTGAACTGCAGAGCTCTCCTCTACCCTGAGCTGATTTTCATGGAATTAAGCTCGCATTTCTGTGAACGGCGCGTCAACTTGACAGGAGTCTGACGTCACACTCCGTCATTGGTTCCCTGTTTGCTTTGCTCCTGGGCGGCGACACGCATGCGTCCCGCAGGCGCTTCCCGAACACACCAAAAGAACAGCCTGGGGCAGCGTGAGTGACTTCGCCTCGTAGCGAGCGGCTCAACTGTCACAGTGGCACACCTCAAGGACGGTTGCGTGGGAGGTTGAGTCGTTGCTGTCTGTGCTGTCTGTGCTGCTGTGTGCACATGAATTTTTTTTTTCTGCTGATCTCATCCTCGACCTTGGGCGAGTGTGGTCTGCGCCTCGTCTGCGTGACTCATGCACCACTTACTGCAGGATCGTGAATATTGTGCTGTGCGTGGAAATTATTTACCAGCATATTTACTGATGCATAATTATACACTGCCTGGCCACCAACGACCAGGTGCCGTGTACATGAAAAGACTTACGGTTGTACGAAGAAAAAAAGATATAATATATAGTATATATGTATTTTTTTCTAATTGATGAACATCATTATGATGATTATGATCATAAAAAAAAAACAGGAAAACAAGGACAATAATAATGACTATATTCCGTGTATATATATATATATATATATATATATATATATATATATATATATATATATATATATATATATATATATATATATATATATATATATATATATATATATATATATATATATATATATATATATATATATATATATAGAGAGAGAGAGAGAGAGAGAGAGAGAGAGAGAGAGAGAGAGAGAGAGAGAGAGAGAGAGAGAGAGAGAGAGAGAGAGAGAGAGAGAGAGAGAGAGCTTTTGTATTTAACCTGGAGTCATCCATGAAAGTCGAGGCACGGTTACTAACTCCGTTCGCAACTTCCATTACTACAGCTTTAGGTTTAAGGCTTAACTATTCTACGGCGTGTTTTCCAGTAGCGGTTGTCCGCAATGCGCATTATCCGTCCCGTGAAGCCACTGTGCCACGGAGCTCGTTAAGTAATAAACATCGAGGCGCATTCCCATAGAGAAGATTAGCGAGGTTCTCGTGATATTCATCCACATGGAGGTCGCGAAGTATTAATGCCCTGACGCACTGGCATAGAGAATAATGAGGCTTTCATGATTTTTCTTGCTGGAGAACCTTACGTATTAAATGTCCGAGCGTCTTCCCATAGAAAAGATTAGTGAGGTCCTTGTGATACTTTTCCACATGAAGCCCGCGGAGTGATAAATACTCCGGCACATTTCCATAAAGCAGGATAGTGAAGCTCTTATAACATTTTTCCCACCGAATCCCTATAAAACCAACAACAGACCCACGAAAACACTGAAAAAGACAACACTAGCTTTGGAACCTATCAAAACTTACCGGAATAAGACACCAAAACTTTCCCGAACGCGGCCCCAGTACAATTCATCACGTCTCCAAGGCAGAATCCTCGAGTTGTCTCCTCTCTCCAGTGTTTGTGCCCCGCCACCTGTACCTCTGAGGGAAAACAGTTGATTCCGCCACTGCCGAGTCCCTATTTTGCCGGAGTCTGTCATTTGTTGGCGCTACGCACTGGATTAGTAGTGAGAGTGAATTGACTGGGAGGGAATTGCTGCCAGCCAGAGAGAGAGAGAGAGAGAGAGAGAGAGAGAGCACTAAGCCTCAATCCAGCATCAGAACTTCATCGTTCTTGTTAATATTCCCAAAACTGTATTGTGTTTATCTGTTAGTGTACGAGTATATCTGTTAACATCAGCTTCACAAGAGAGAGAGAGAGAGAGAGAGAGAGAGAGAGAGAGAGAGAGAGAGAGAGAGAGAGAGAGAGAGAGAGAGAGAGAGAGAGAGAGAGAGAGAGAGAGAGAGAGAGAGAGAGAGAGAGAGAGAGAGAGAGAGAGAGAGAGAGAGAGAGAGAGAGAGAGAGAGAGAGAGAGAGAGAGAGAGAGAGAGAGAGAGAGAGAGAGAGAGAGAGAGAGAGAGAGAGAGAGAGAGAGAGAGAGAGAGAGAGAGAGAGAGAGAGAGAGAGAGAGAGAGAGAGCTTCTCACACATACACACGTTGGTCTGATATGTGAACATCAAAAACAGATCGAAGTCTTGCAAAGTGGATAATAAACAAACCCGAGAATGCGTAATGGGCAGAGCGAGGCGTTGCGTGGGAGAGGAGAGAAGAGGGTGAGGGAGACGGACAGGGAGAGGGAGAGAGGGAGAGGATGAGGAGAGCCAAAGAGAGAGAGAGAGAGAGTGTTCGCTTGCTTTTAATACATTCAAGGTACATTTTTCCATTTTCTTGATAGCCCTTGCAACATATACCTGTTGTCACTTAAGCTGGCGATACCCCTCAAATAGGCTCCACCCACACCTTTCTATGATTGGCAGGAGAGGTAGTAGGAGAGGTCTAACCCCACCTCTCTCTCTCTTTCTCTCTCTCTCTCTCTCTCTCTCTCTCTCTCTCTCTCTCTCTCTCTCTCTCTCTCTCTCTCTCTCTCTCTCTCTCTCTCACACACACACACACACACACACATACACACCTACTTGTTCTAACAGTTGTTTGTGACAATTCACACTATGTAATCTATTGTATTAAACGTAATAAGTGTGTGTGTGTGTGTGTGTGTGAGCCAAAATCTCCTCTGGCCATATGATGACAAAACCTGATGATGACTAAACTTAAGCCAAATTTCCCCTGTCCACACCTGATGATGACTAAACTTAGGCCAAATCTCCCATGGCCAAAACAGATGATGACTAAGCTGCCATATCTCCCCTGGCCAAACCTGATGATGACTAAACTTAGTCTAAATAACCCCTGGCCAAACCTGATGATGACTAAACTTAGGACAAATCTTCCCTGGCCCACACCTGATGATGACTAAACCTAATGATGACTAAACTTAGGCCAAATTTCCCCTGGCCAAACCTAATGATGACTAAACTTAGTCCAAATCTCCCCTGGCCAAACCTGATGATGACTAAACTTAGGCCAAATCTCCCCTGGCCAAACCTAATGATGACTAAACTTAGGCCAAATCTCCCCTGGCCATATGATGACTAAACCTGATGATGACTAAACTTAGGCCAAATAACCCCTGGCCAAACCTGATGATGACTAAATTTAGGCCAAATCTCCCCTGGCCACACCTGATGATGACTGAACGTAGGCCAAACCTATCCTGGCCATGATGACGACCAAATCTAACGTGGACAGACTTAATGACGAACCAAACCTACCCTGGACAATCTTGACGACGACCAAACCTACCCTGGCCAAATCTATCCCGGCCAAATCTGATGACGAACCAAGCTTACCCTGGAGGATCCTGACGACGACCCTGGACAAATCTATCCCGGCCAAACCTGATAACAACCAAACCTACCCTGGACAATCCTGCCGACGACCAAACCTACGCTGGCCAAACCTATCTTGGCCAAACCTGATGATGAACCAAGCATACCCTGGAGAATCCTGACGACGACCCTGGCCAAATCTATCCTGGCCAAATCTTCCCTGGCCAAACCTGATGATGACCAAATCTACCCTGGACAACTCTCCCCTGGCCACACATGACTACTAACAAATTTCTCGCGGCCAGGAAAAAAAGCCTTTTCTCTTTTCTTAGTTTCCCTTATCTTTCCATCTTCAAAAATCTTTATACATTCGTGTATTTTCATACATAGATATCTTTCAAGATCTAACTCCCCTCGTGCCTTCTGGCATCTAGCCAAAAAACATCTCCAATAACTTTGCTTCTTCTTTCCCTCCTTTATTTCAACCAGATGATACCACTGCTATCACATCTATCTCTAAAGCTGAACTCTTCGCTCAGACTCTTGATATAAACTCTATCTTGGACGCTTCAGGTCTTGTTCCTCTCTCTCCTCTACTCTCTGACTACTTCATGCTACATATTAAAATTCTTCGCAATGATGTGTTCATTGCCCTCGCTGGCCTAAACCCTTGGAAGACTTATGGACCTGATAGGATCCCTCCAGATGTTCTCCAAAACTGTGCCTCCGTGCTTGCACCTTACCTAGTCAAACTTTTCAACTGTCTGTCAACATCTAGCTTTCCTTCTTGCTGGAAGTCTGCTTACATTCAGCCTGTTCCTAAAAAGGTGACCGTTCTAATCCCTCAAACTACCGTCCTATTGCATTAATTTCCTGCCTATCTAAATTTTTTTTTAATCTATCCTCAACAGAAAGATTTTTAAATATCTATCACTTCACAACCTTCTATCTGATCGCCAGTATGGATTCCTGTTGCCTTAGACATATCAAAAGCTTTTGGTAGCGTCTGGCATAAAACTTTGATTTCCAAACTACCCTCCTACGGCTTCTATCCTTCTCTCTGTAACTTCATCTCAAGTTTCCTTTCTGACCGTTCTATTGCTGCTATGGTAGACGATCACTATTCTTCTCCTAAATCTATTAAGGAGTGTTGTTCCTCAGGGTTGTGTCCTGTCAGAAACTCTCTTCCTATTATTCATCAATGATCTTCTAAACCAAACTTCTTGTCCTATCCACTTCTACGCTGATGATACCACCCTGCACTTTTCCACGTCTTTTCATAGACGTCCAACTCTTCAGGAAGTAAACAGCTCACGCAGGGAAGCCACAGAACGCCTGACTTCTGATCTCTCTAAAATTTCAGATAGGGGCAGAGCAAACTTGGTATTGTTCAATGCCTCAAAAACTCAATTCCTCCATCTGTCAACTCGACACAACTTTCCAGACAGCTATCCCCTCTTCGTCAGTGACACTCAATTGTCCCCCTCTTCTACACTGAACATCCTCGGTCTGTTCTTTACTTATAATATAAACTGGAAACTTTACATCTCATCTCTAGCTAAATCAGTTTCTATGAAGTTAGGTGTTCTGAGAAGTTTCCGCCAGCTTTTCTCACCCCCCAGCTGCTAAGTCTGTACAAGGGCCTTATCCGTCCATGTATGGAATATGCTTTCCATGTATGGAGGGGTTTCGCTCATACAACTCTTTTAGATAGGGTAGAATCAAACGCCTTCCTTCTTATCAACTCATTTCCTCTAATTGACTGTCTTCAGCCTCTTTCTCATCGCCGCAATGTTGCATCTCTTGCTATCTTTTACTGCTGTTTTCATGCTAACTGCTCTTCTGATCTTGCTAACTGCATGTCTCCCCTCCTTCCGCGGCCTCGCTGCACAAGACTTTCTTCTTTCTCTCATCCCTATATTGTCCACCTCTCTAATGCAAGAGTTAACCAGTATTCCCATTCATTCATCCCTTTCTCTGATAAACTCTGGAACTCCCTGCCTACTTCCGTATTTCAACCTTCCTATGACTTGAACTCCTTCAAGAGGGAGGTTTCAAGACATTTATCCTTCATTTTTTGACTACCGCTTCGGACCCTATTCAGGAACCGGCATATATATATATATAGAGAGAGAGAGAGAGAGAGAGAGAGAGAGAGAGAGAGAGAGAGAGAGAGAGAGAGAGAGAGAGAGAGAGAGAGAGAGAGAGAGAGAATCTCCTAATACCCCACCTGCCAATCACAGAGATGGGTGGGTGGATCCTATTTGGGGGGGGTATCGCCATCTTAGGTGACAATAGGTTTTTTTTTTTTTTTATAGCAACTCGAGTGTCTCATTATTATCCGTTCCACTTTCATACGTATAACATTATTAGGTTTTACTTTCCTTCCTTCCTTCCCGCTGTGCTACACCTTATATTTCTCATCCCTATTCTGTCCCTTGCAATGTTCATCAATTTTTACTACATTATTACTTTTTACCCCTTTTTTTCCGTGTGTCCGTTCCGTTAAACTTTATGGTAATCATCCCTACTCTGTCCTTTCTAATGTGGGATTGTACATGCACGAGTGTCCATTTGTTAGGCTTGTACTCGTAAATGTTTGAGTTATATTATGACTATGTAACATGACAAGCAAGTGTTATTTTCCAACTCTTTTCATTGCAAAATAATAGAAAATGTCTATTATTCCTGTCAAACTTTGCTTTTGTGGCTTTTGGAATGATTTTTTCCCCGAAAAAGAGCATTTTTCCAGATGCTGTCACAGAGAACTTTTTTGTTCTTGTCTTGATGAATTGACCACATATGTGGTAGAATGCATCTAGAGAATGACTGCAGCCTCTTGATGCCATTTCACCTCTTGTGATATGTCTTCTCAGGCAGCCAAAGCAGAAATGATTGCTGGTCTGCAAGCCCCTACTTTTATATTGTCAAAGAGTGCTCTAGAATATTCTTAGTCTTTCTAGAATGTGTTCCAGTATGTTCTCAGTCTTTTTAGAATATTCTTGAACCTACTTAATTTAGAATATTCTGAATTATTCTTGAAAATTCTTGTAGGTTCTAGAAAATTCTTTATATTTCTACATATCTCTACTGTATGCTAGGAAGTTCTAGAATATTCTGGAAATGCTTACATTGAACAGAATCTTGTAAAATGTTCTAGAAACTTCTAAAAGTGTCTGGTAGAACATTCTGGAAGACTTGAGATTACTGAAATATAAACAAATTCTTCTAAATATGAGAAATTTTTTTACTAGATCTGGTCAATTTAAGAATGATCTTATTAAAATTAAAAATCTTTAGAACACTTTATATTCTTTCTTTCATTGTTTTAACTTATTTGCAACATTTCAAAAGCAATTAGATAAACAATTGAGATTTTGCAAAGGTTTTTACCTGTAAAGTAGTAATCCATACTATAATGATATACGGCAAAAGTGTAAATTTATTGTTCTAACCACGAAAGTAAAGTTTTGGAAAATTTTTTTTTTTTCTTTTTTGTTTAGATGTAAATAACTGGAAAATTATGGTTTGGCCCCAAGGACAAGACTAAAGTGAAATTTTGTTACGTAGTGTTATTGTCACTCACGGCTGTAAGGGTTGAGGCAGCTGATGAGGGTGGCGGTCTCAGGCATGAGTCAGGTCTCACCCTGGGCCACGGGGAGTTAGGGTGGTGCAGGCTGGCAGACGGCTGTATTATATACATCTATCCGGCCGGTGGTGTGACTTCGTCTCTTTTAGGGTACTATAAACGCGATAGGCCCGTACGTGCGATGAGGGGCACTAGGGCGGGAGGCGAGTGCTGCCATCTAGGAAGGGACATCGAGATGGGCCTCTTCGTGTTCCCCTTCGTGTATTTTATGGATTAATCCAGTGATTTACTTAGATATTACAGTAGCATATGATTTATGATTTATCAGAAAAAATATATCTGATCAAATATAAATAAGCAAATTTAGCTTAAATAATTGTTCCTTTAGTGTGTGAAAGCCTTTGATGTGTTTATTATGATTTTAAGTCCATGACAACATCAGCTGGTTTGATTGCTGGTCGTGTGAACTTGCCTATTTTCTAGCCTGCTGTGTTGATTTTTGCAGTTATCCTTGCCCACACTTGCTTTTTCAGCAAGAGTATCCTCTCATCTATCATCTTATTGTGGAGGACGTTTTGTGTCGTGAGCTCCACTGGTGTCACCACACCAGTGGAGTCTGCACGTTTACCCAATTGTTTAATTTTAAGGAAGATGTAGATATGGCGAAAAAATCTGGTCAAGGAAGTAGTGGTGTAACGGTAGGCAGCGGCTTTATTGGGCAGAGCGGTGTGGCGAGACTCCTGAGGTAAATAAAGTTCAAATCAGGCGCCAGACAGCCGCATTGAACAGTTTTGTTCATGATTATACCAATGTATTTGTTATTCGATGTATCACTACATGCATTATTATACATTACATGATATTTATTGTAGCCTCTATGTGTAAAGAATGTTTTAATTATGACGTTATATATATATATATATATATATATATATATATATATATATATATATATATATATATATATATATATATATATATATATATATATATATATCAGGAACGAACAATTTGCGGCGATAAAGTCATACATCACTGTATTATAATTTATGTGACCCAAGTACTTCACTGACATCAATTTTTTTTTTTTTTTTTTTTGCCCTGAGAAATTTGGAAACCAAATGAAAACTTTATTGAGGCAGCGAAGATGGCATCAGTAAAGATCAGTAGAGATCAGTAAAGAGATGCTCACTCCGTGACGGCAGAACCCAACTGAGGCATCGAATCGTATATCTGGCACGCGGTTCACGCATGCGCTGACCCCGAGTGCTGGATAGATCTTTAATGAACCTACACCGCCACACACGTCTTGACCCTGTGGAGGTCAGAAGATGTGTGTAGTGTGTGTGTGTGTGTGTGTGTGTGTGTGTGTTATGGAAAAAGCTAATATTGCAAAATGGAATTGCACAGAAAGTTGGACATTTTGGTTTCCTTTTGTTCTCTCCTGAATGACGCACAAGAACACTGAAGCATTAAACTGAAGGCCTGCATTTTTCTGTCAAGAAGTATTTATGAAAGAATATTTATTGTATGAAATATTACGGGATTTTAACATGGAACACATCAGTAGTTTTGTTCTGGTACAACGTTAATGAACTTTTCCTTTGTCTTCGTCGTGTTAAGGTGTTGAAAGACTTAACTGATGCACTGTTCACTGAATGTTCATGGGTGCTTGTCAACTCAAATCAGTTCAGTGTTCCATACGCACAAATAGCAAATTTTGCTTATAACCTATATTTTGTCTTGGTTACCGAACTAAAACAAAAGAGGATGACTGTTTTAATCGACCACACACAAAACTGGTTGAAACACGAAGCCTCCCCCCCGAGGAATGTCACGGGCTATTTCAGAATCAAACATTCCAATTCTGCCAAAGAAGTGCCATGACTCAAAGGGAGGAGCAGGAACCACCACAGGCTCCTCAATCCGCGGACACGTTGGCCTGAAATACTCATCATCACCCCAAGCGCTGGAGCTGTTCTTGCTAGATCAGACTTTTTTTTTTTTTCGTGTGTGTGTGTGTGTGTGTGTGTGTGTGTGTGTGTCAGAGACAATCTGGCCTAGGGGATCAAAAAGCGCAAGAAAAGGCCCAGTGAAGGTGTTAGGCCGTGAATAGTATAGTTTGAAAAGAATTATCCAAAATTTAAGACGTTTCTTTAAATCTTGAAATAGTTCAAGTCAAAGGCAGGAGAGAATACAAAAGCAGGTATGGAATCCCAAAGTTTATATCATATACGTTTATTAAAGAAACCGCAGTATTTATCGTGAAAAGAAAATGTTTTGTTTTAGGGAAAGGAAACTGTGCTATTCAACCGGAAGAGAAGGAAAATTTACCTGTTTGCTTCGTGTATTTGATTTGAGCTCAACAGTAGCGGCGCGGCGGGCGAGGCGGGGCGGGGATCCAAACTTTAGACTACACATTTATACACTTCGCGGCAGGTCTCTCTGTGGTGGTGCCGGGGTGCGCACTGCAGTGTGGCAGTGGGGGTAGGACAGGCGGGGCGAGGACGAGGACAAAGCAGGATTTGGGAACTTTTGTCCATTTACTTTATTTACTTGTATTGTGTGGCACTCACAAGCAGGATGAAAGGTGTGTGTGTGTGTGTGTGTGTGTGTGTGTGTGTAGAATGATATTTTACATCACCCTTTCTATAGCCTGTGTGTGAAATATTAAGAAAGAAAGAAAAATAACATGACCATTCACGCTTCTGATGTTTTGGTGTTATATTCCACCGCTGCCAAGACTTGCCTTCCATGCGAGTGGATAAGGAAGGCAGGACAAGTAATGTGCCCCCTTACATACTCTTTTCTTGTCCCTCCTGGCAATAGTACACTGGCGGTGGGCACTGTAGCCTCTCTATGTCAGTTCGAGGTGTCACAATGGAGTACAAAGAAGGAACAAGCAGAACTAGATCTGTTGGCCCTTACAAGGCTGTTTTTTTTTAGGCTGTTCTTGATTCCATATATTGTTATACTAAGTTAGTGTTGGAGTGATGATAATAAAGATTCCTGCTAAATTAGAGGAGGAGGAGGAGGAGGAGGAGAGGAAGAAGAAGGAAGAGGAGGAGGAAAGAAAAAAAAGAAGAACTAAGAAAGGAAGAAGACGAAGAAGAAGAAATAATGATAATAAATAGTCTTCAGCAGCAGCAGCAGCAGCAGCAGCAGCAACAACAACAACAACAACAACAACAACAACAACAACAACAACAACAACAACAACAACAACAACAACAACAACAACAACAACAATAACAACAACAACAACAACAACAACAACAACAACAACAAGGATAACAAGAATAACAGTATTCATTACCTACATGTGTAAAATCACCCACCTAACTTACCACCATAGAAAAAGAAAAGAAAAAAAAACCGCCCTGCATGACTCCATCCAACGAAAAAAAAGAAAAGAAAAACAATAACACTTATTACCTAGTACAGAGACCAACTCATCATCATCATCCCATGAACATTTAACTTCAGTTCTGTACTCGTGTCATTCCCCATTCCCACATATCCAGCACCTCATACTCAGCAAGGCTGCGCTCCCGTCTCGTCTGGTCTGCTCCCCTCACCGTGCAGTCCCCCCATCGCCATTCGGCCTGTCCGTCACGCAGCCATACCCGTGGCTATCTGGCTGGTCTTGTTCACGCGGTAAGCTCATTCTTCCAACTCGCACTATGATCAGGCTGTACTTGTCTCACTACACTGCGTTCATATTGCTGATGATGGTGTGTGTGTGTGGGTGGGTGGGTGAGGTGGATTGGATGGGTGGTCCCTGTTTTGAAGCGCTTCATTCTGTCATTAATACTGCTTTCAAAGGCCACCGCGCTGATTAGTTGTGTTTTGTAGAGTTTCTTCGCCAGTAATGATGCAGAGTCTTTGTTTAAATATCACTCGACGTTTGTAAACATTCGTGAAAGCTCTGGTTACTTCCCCTAGTGTCTATTAAAAGTGGTCGAGATGTCTACTCATTGTGTGCAAGAGAGAGAGAGAGAGAGAGAGAGAGTGTGTGTGTGTGTGTGTGTGTGATAGAGGAACCAAAAATAGATATAATACACTATTTCTTGTTTGTTCTAAAAGTAAAAACCGGAAGTAAAGAACAGGGTACTGAGAACCTTACCTCGGGACTGTTCCATAGGCTCAAACAAGCAAGGACAATGAGCGAGTTTTCTGTGTTTTGAGTTGTTAGGTTAGCCGCACAAGGATCTTTTGTTTCTTATCTTAATTACCTGCCGCCTTTTAAATGTATTTGTTTTATGTGTTTGTTTATTTATCTATCTATATATCTGTCTGTCTGTCTGTTGCTGTAACTCTCTGTCTGTTTGTAATTTCGATGTCATTTACTTATTTACATGTCGCCTTGTTTAGTCATGCAGATAACTAATTCTAGCATTTTCTGTAATGTTTTTTTTTTTTCTTATTGAAACCATAGCTGATTATCGAACAAATTAATTAATCGACTGACTTCCTGACTAACTAATTAAACCTCTCGCTCATTCAATGACTGATTGTCCAATTGACTAACTGCCTAACTAAGCAACTAACCAACTATGTAAGTAACTAGCTAACTGATTGATTGACTGATTGATTAGCTAACTAACCAATTAACTGATTTATAATTAACCAACCAGCTAACCAACCAACTAACTAACTAACTAACTCATTGACTACCTAGCTGACTAACTGACATGGTAACTGCCTGCCATGCTAACTAGCTAACTACCTGCCTGCTTGCCTAACTAACTAACTAAAAAGAAAACGATTTTATTCCCTCGCAATCTTTTATCCAATATTTCTTCCTCTCTCACTCTTCACTCGTGTGGGAAGATATGAGTGTTATGAGAAGCAAGACTGTCTCGACACCTAACATTTCCGGTCATTTATATACGTGTGAGCAAACTTATATTAACTCACGGAGGACACCAATAAAATTCCCTCTTTTATCAACGTCATCTTTTCATGGCTTAGTTATCTCTTCAGTGCAAAGGAGAGAGAGAGAGAGAGAGAGAGAGAGAGAGAGAGAGAGAGAGAGAGAGAGAGAGAGAGAGAGAGAGAATCCAAAGTTTGGCATTCTTCTCCCTGCCACCTTAAGGGGCCTGCACACAGTCATACATGTTGGCATACTTGCATGACAAACACGTGTATGAAGACTCATCACACAGTCATACTAATTGGCAACAAACATCAGTCAGTAAAGTGTGTGCGCAGGAACGACATGTCTCTAGACGAAGACACCCTAATTGCCGTTGGGCTAGCTTTAGCGTTAAAGAAAAAAGAAACAAAGAGATCGAAATGGGCAAGAAGCTGGCTTTTAAAGATCTTGGTCTAGATTGAAGAGCATATCACCATAATACCACAACGATGTCGTGTATACTTCGTTGGTTGCTGCCCCAGATTTCTTTGAATTTTCATGTTTTTTTATGTTCTCTCCTGAACGCAGAACGTAGGCTATTTATTTTCTTCATGACACCGTCTCGAGTGCATTCTGGCTCTAGTTCCTTTAGAATTTCTACAAGTTGAACAATCCCTTTATTCCTTTCAATTTTATTTGAGTATTCTTGGGATTTGACTTTCCATAGAGCCGGGTGTTCTCTGTAGCAATTTATAAATTGTAATATAATGTTCTTCTCATGCTGTTTTGCATTAGCGCACTCCGTACTGCTGTTAATGGACATCTTCCCTCACAACCTGTAAAGCTCAAACTGATGTTTGACGGTATGACGAGCTGTCAGACGTACCAACATGTATGTGGACATATAAGCTCCGCCCAGAAAAGTCAAGCTCGGTTTGATTTTCGTCATACAGTATGACCAACATGTATGCCAACCAAACTCACCCATCACACGGTCAAACTTAGCTTCATACACGTGTTTGTCATGCAAGTATGCCAACATGTATGACTGTGTGCAGGCCCCTTAACCCCTGCCATTATCAGTTGCCCTGCTAGTGTTGTCACCTGTACCATCTCCCGTCTCCCTGTTATCTGAGAGAGAGAGAGAGAGAGAGAGAGAGAGAGAGAGAGAGAGAGAGAGAGAGAGAGAGAGAGAGAGAGAGATACAAATCGGAGGCTTAGCTTTCTTTTCACCTGCCATCTTACCCATACTATCCTGTCAGTGTTGTCTCTTGTACTGTCTTTCTATCTTTCGTCTCCTTATCATGTCACTATCCGTTTTCTATCCTCTGTCTTCTCCCTGCTGTTCTCCTTGCCATTCTTCTCCTACAGTCCTCCTACAGTCCCCTTCCACCTCACGATCCTCCCTGCCAACCTCCGTGTTAACCTCTCCCTGTCATCACTCTTGCCATTCTTCTCATTCACATTCTCTCCTTCGCTCCCCCATACCATCTTAACCATCGACCATCATCCGTCACTCCACCGTCCCTCCTTGCTACAGTCTCCCATGCCATTCTCTGCCGTCCTCTCCTCTCCTGCCATATTCCACCACCTTCCGTGACTCACTGAAGGCTCCTTGCAACAGATGTGAATGTTTCCTTCCTCTGGAGTAAGAAAATACTTGTTTAATATTCAATACATTTCCACTTGCCTTTCTTACGATTCCAAGAATCTTATGATTCCAAGAAAAAAACTGTTGAACTCTGGAGCCCCTCAAGGTTTACTTTGCACACACACACACACACACACACACACAGTATTCAGTCATGATGTCCAAAAGCCTCTTAAAATTACTAGAAGAGCAGGAAGAAAAGGACAGACTAATGAAAATGACGAAATAGGGAGAGAACTGACATGATGAGAGTGTGAGGAGGACCGGAACGGTGGGAAAAAAAAAAAAAATATTATATATATATTTATATATATATTTTTTTTTTTTTTTATGTAGGAAGGATACTGGCCAAGGGCAACAAAAATCTAATAAAAAAAATGCCCACTGAAATGCCAGTCCCTAAAAGGGTCAAAGCAGTGGTCAAAAATTGGTGGATAAGTGTCTTGAAACCTCCCTCTTGAAGGAATTCAAGTCATAGGAAGGTGGAAATACAGAAGCAGGCAAGGAGTTCCAGAGTTTACCAGAGAAAGGGATGAATGATTGAGAATACTGGTTAACTCTTGCGTTAGAGAGGTGGACAGAATAGGAGTGAGAGAAAGAAGAAAGTCTTGTGCAGCGAGGCCGCGGAAGGAGGGGAGGCATGCAGTTAGCAAGATCAGAAGAGCAGTTAGCATGAAAATAGCGGTAGAAGACAGCTAGAGATGCAACATTGCGGCGGTGAGAGAGAGGCTGAAGACAGTCAGTTAGAGGAGAGGAGTTGATGAGACGAAAAGCTTTTGATTCCACCCTGTCTAGAACAGCAGTATGAGTGGAACCCCCCCAGACATGTGAAGCATACTCCATACATGGACGGATAAGGCCCTTGTACAGAGTTAGCAGATGCGGGGGTGAGAAAAACTGGCGGAGACGTCTCAGAACACCTAACTTCATGGAAGCTGTTTTAGCTAGAGATGAGATGTGAAGTTTCCAGTTCAGATTATAAGTAAAGGACAGACCGAGGATGTTCAGTGTAGAAGAGGCGGATAGTTGAGTGTCATTGAAGAAGAGGGGATAGTTGTCTGGAAGATTGTGTCGAGTTGATAGATGGAGGAATTGAGTTTTTGAGGCATTGAACAATACCAAGTTTGCTCTGCCCCAATCAGAAATTTTAGAAAGATCAGAAGTCAGGCGTTCTGTGGCTTCCCTGCGTGATATGTTTACCTCCTGAAGGGTTGGACGTCTATGAAAAGACGTGGAAAAGTGCAGGGTGGTATCATCAGCATAGGAGTGGATAGGACAAGAAGTTTGTTTTAGAAGATCATTAATGAATAATAAGAAGAGAGTGGGTGACAGGACAGAACCCTGAGGAACACCACTGTTAATAGATTTAGGAGAAGAACAGTGACCGTCTACCACAGCAGCAATAGAACGGTCAGAAAGGAAACTTGAGATGAAGTTACAGAGAGAAGGATAGAAACCGTAGGAGGGTAGTTTGGAAATCAAAGCTTTGTGCCAGACTCTATCAAAGGCTTTTGATATGTCCAAGGCAACAGCAAAAGTTTCACCAAAGTCTCTAAAAGAGGATGACCAAGACTCAGTAAGGAAAGCCAGAAGATCACCAGTCGAGCGGCCTTGACGGAACCCATACTGGCGATCAGATAGAAGGTTGTGAAGTGATAGATGTTTAAGAATCTTCCTGTTGAGGATAGATTCAAAAACTTTAGATAAGCAGGAAATTAAAGCAATAGGACGGTAGTTTGAGGGATTAGAGCGGTCACCCTTTTTAGGAACAGGTTGAATGTAGGCAAACTTCCAGCAAGAAGGAAAGGTAGATGTTGACAGACAGAGCTGAAAGAGTTTGACTAGGCAAGGTGCAAGCACGGAGGCACAGTTTCGGAGAACAATAGGAGGGACCCCATCAGGTCCATAAGCCTTCTGAGGGTTTAGGCCAGCGAGGGCATGGAAAACATCATTACGAAGAATTTTAATACGAGGCATGAAGTAGTCAGAGGGTGGAGGAGAGGGAGGAACAAGCCCAGAATCGTCCACGGTAGAGTTTTTAGCAAAGGTTTGAGCAAAGAGTTCAGCTTTAGAAATAGATGTGATAGCAGTGGTGCCATCTGGTTGAAGTAGAGGAGGGAAAGAAGAAGAAGCAAAGTTATTGGAGATATTTTTGGCTAGATGCCAGAAATCACGAGGGGAGTTAGATCTTGAAAGGTTTTGACATTTTCTGTTAATGAAGGAGTTTTTGGCTAGTTGGAGAACAGACTTGGCATGGTTCCGGGCAGAAATATAAAGTGCATGAGATTCTGGTGAAGGAAGGCTTATATATATATATATATATATATATATATATATATATATATATATATATATATATATATATATATATATATATATATATATATATATATATATATATATATATATATACATATATATATGAATAGATAGATAAATAATTAGAATACATCAACAAATCAAATACTAGTAAATAGATAAATGAATAAATAAAGTAAGTGAATGAATAGATAGATGAGATAAAATATAAATAAATTAAACAAGAAATAAAAAAAATGGATCGGCGATTAAATACGTAAATGAATAAAATAGCAATAAGTAAATTAAATTAGTGATAATAAAGATAATAACATTAATAATGATGATAATAATAATAATAATAATAATAATAATAATAATAATAATAATAATAATAATAATAATAATAATTAATTGATAAAGTAAGTACAAAGTTAGATAAATATGATGAAAGACGGTGCAATAAACAGAAGCTTGAAATGCACAATACAAGGAAAGAGAGCTGCATTTCAGTGGTAAAGAAGGCACACAACATTCCCCGAATGGTAAACACCTTGAGGTTCAGCCTGTGTTGGCGGCGCGGCTGGTGCGGGCAAAGAACATCAATAGTCCACAACAAGGATGGACAAGACCTCTTTGATTTACAGACAGGACAGCACAAGCCGCTCAAGTCCTGCCTGTGGTGAAGCAAATGTTACAATCTGTGTCTCTTATTACATTATATTGATTCGATGCTTCAAACCGACGCTCGAAGTTTACGTTAGTTTCCTGTTTGACTCTTTGATCGTCATGGGTTCTAATTGTACTTAATACAATCGTTTAGAGGAAGTTTAGAGTATTATTTTCTTTTTCTTCTCCTTTTACCGTTTCCCTAGAGTGAGGTTCGCGCCATGTACAAGTCTCCTCCAGTTGTTTCTGCCCCTTGCATCTCCCTCTGTGATTCCCTTCCTTTGCAGTTTTAACCCGATTCCATCCCTCCATCTCATTCTCTGTCTTCCCTTCGATTTTCTTCCTTCAACTGGTTTTCTTCAGGGTCTTTTAATCAGTTCCTGGTCTTCTCTTGTAACTACGTGACCAAACCATCTTTTTTTTTTTCATATTCTTATGACTTCCGTAATGCATTCCACTCCTCTCCTTCTCACTTCTTCATTTCGTAGATGTTCTCTGAGCGATACACCCATTGTCCACCTCAACATACTCATTTGTCTTCTTTTCAAATTCCTCTCTTCTGTTTTCTTTTGTAGCCATGTTTCTGCCCCATATATAATCACTAGTCTTACCTTTTAATTATATGCCTTTACCTTTAGTCTTTTTGACATTCTCTTATCACGAACCACTCCCGAAACATCTCTATTTTCTGCATCCCAATTTTGTTTCATTAGAGCATAATTCTGAGAGATGGCAAAGACAGCAGAGCATTAATTGAATAGTTAATACCTTTTAGTATATGTAGTTTTATTTTTTACGCATTGAAATTGTTACAGTTACTCTAATGAAATAAATGTCATAGTATCATAAGCATTCAAATGGCTAAGAAATGCCAGTCCTCTGCTACAGTCCACGCTGGTTAAGTCTCTTTCATCTTGCCGCTGCACTTGCTCACCAAAGCCTTAAGGCTACCAAGGTTTCGTGAATCCTACACCACACTGTATACTTGTGCTACGACTCGTCAGTTATGAAACAGTTTTCATGGATTAGTACGAAGATGGCCAGCCACGGTGTACAGCGAGACGTTTCGGCGTCTTATCGAGAACGCTTCAAAGACTAGAGGACGTTTTTAGATGGAAACAGAACACTTTACAGGTCAGAACATGAAAAGACATTCACGGGACACGTTCCCCAGCCATCATCATTGGTAGCAAAAAATAAATAAAATAAATAAATAATGAAATAATGAAATAATGAAATAGAAATAATAAAACGAATCCACAAACGGAAAAGTGTGATAATAAAATGAAATACGGCAAACATTCATCATAAACTTAACGCCGCGGTAGATGCATGGCGGACTGAAAGAAACAATGAAAAATCGTGGATCTACATACACACCAGGATCCACCTCAAAACCTTATTAATTGTTCTTTGCTCAAAGTCTCACCTTTCACTGGGGCCTCATGCAAAACAGTCCAGACTTTGTATTGTTATTTTTCGGACGAACACTCACTCATATATTCAGACGTGTTTGCAGGAAAAATTAACTCTTGCTATCATGACACATCAGAAACTAAGTAGGAGTTTTGTTTTCAATCTCCTCATACAGTTATCTATTTGAGAGTGGCGGATAAAGCGAGCATTCTCTCTCTCTCTCTCTCTCTCTCTCTCTCTCTCTCTCTCTCTCTCTCTCTCTCTCTCTCTCTCTCTCTCTCTCTCTCTCTCCTTACCAGTCTCCATAACATGATAAAAGTACAAAAATTAATCCTTCCCTAACATTTCCACTTTAAGTCTTGGTCTCCTCACTGCCATGGGGAATACCACTCAAGGAGTCACTAGTGGATTTCTAAACAAATCCTCGGCAGCGTGCTTAGGTACAGAGGTCCTGGGGGAAGGAAGAGGGTGAGTAGAAAGGAATATATCGATGCTGGAAAAGGTGTTCGTAAAAAGAAGTGGCGGAATGTAGCAGGGCAAGGCACAGGTGTGTAGTAGACAAAGGATGGGTTGTAGGATGGAGATGTGGCTAGAGGAAGGAAGTTTGTAACAATTGATGGATGGTTGAAAGGGTGCAGCGAACGATGAGCGGAAGGGTGTAGCAGGTAAGGGATAATGTGTAGGGATGGAGTGTGTTGCAAGGAAAGTGTGGCAGGGTTTAAGAGTGCAGCGGTGAAGCGGGCAATTAAGGATGAGTAAAGACACGCAGGGCTGTAATGAATAGAGGGTAGTGGGATGTATCAAATAACGCCATAGTGAACCAGACAATGGAGGGAGAGAGATCCAGCAGGCAAGTCCTCGTATGGTGCTGACGTGGGTGTAAACTATCACTGGACATGTCAGAAGAGGTGCCACCTGTGATATTACTGAAGGAGTGGACGGGGAGGGTGACCACCGCGCGGGTGTCCTATGTCCTTTCCAGCCCCTCCCAGCCCCTCCCTCCTTCAGACAGCTTGTCCGTGACACCTCCACTCATGCACCCCATAATGAGCCTTAAACACACACACACACACACACACACACACACACACACACACTGGCGCGCGAGCCGAACCACATGACCGGTCAGTGCATTGGGTAGAAATTCTCTTTTGTGCGTTATTATTGGTATACTTGTTGTCTTTAATGGAGACTGGGGTATTCATAAGGACGCTCTCTCTCTCTCTCTCTCTCTCTCTCTCTCTCTCTCTCTCTCTCTCTCTCTCTCTCTCTCTCTCTCATACACCCTCCGAAATTTACTCCCTACTTAGCTACTTCTCTACCTAGGTATCTATCTTCCTACATCTCTTCCTTCCTTCCCTTCATTCATCCATCTTTCCATCCATCCATCCATCCATCCATCCATCCATCTATCCATTGATCCATCCATTGATCCATCCATCCATCCATTCATTTATTTATTCATTCATTCATTCATTCATCCATCCATCCACCCATCCATCCACATTTCCTTCCCACTCCCCCTACCCTCCCCATACATCCCCCTTCCCCCCCCGTAGCCGTGGTGAGCCAGCCGGGATGAGGAGCCGTAAACATAACTGACTGACTTTGTCCCATAAGCAAAAACGCTCTGCTTTCTCACCACGACTATCTTCAGAGGCTACAGAGATGATTAGCTGGGTTCTCATGAGTGTTTTTCTGGTTAATAATGTAGAAATCTTGTTAGCCTGTCACTAGAACCCTAAAAAACACCTTTAGAAACCCGACTTCACAATGACTATTTTCAAAAGCCACAGAGATGATTAGCCGGGTTTCTCACAAGTGTTTCTCTGGTTAATAATGCAGAAATCTTGCTAGCCTGTCACTAGAACCATAAAAACACCCTTAAAAACCCGTATCACTTCACCATGACTATTTTGAAAGAGTTTCTCTGGTCAATAATATAGAGATCTTGTTAATCTGTCACTATAACGGTAAAAAAAAAAAAAAAACACCCTTAACCAGTGTTACTTTAACTTCAGCTTATTGAAACTAGTGGAGGTGCGGCGCAGGAGTGTTTCAGAATACGGTCGTTACACAGGTGGCCGCGGGTGAACGAGCGCCGCGTCTCCTGTTCTCGCCCAATGCCTGCTTGTGAGAGGTGCATCGCCTTTACATCTCGCGCCCTCGTGATATTATGAGCACAGAAGTTAACTCCGCGAGTAATTTTGCAGGGAGGATAATGTATTGGACAGCGTGTGTGTGTGTGTGTGTGGGTGTGTGTGTGGGTGGGTGGGTGGGTGTGTGGATGTGTGTCGCGGGAATTATTGAGGGCAGCGAGGTATTAAATGAAATGAATCCAGATCATTCTCATAAGTCAGCATTTTTGCAGACTAGTAACATGTTCCATGCGTGGAATGGGGAGAGGAGGTGTGTGTGTGTGTGTGTGTGTGTGTGTGTGTGTGTGTGTGTGTGTGTGTGTGTGTGTGTGAGACAGAGAGAGAGAGAGAGAGAGAGAGAGAGAGAGAGAGAGAGAGAGAGAGAGAGAGAGAGAGAGAGAGAGAGAGAGAGAATTCCCTATATATTTTTCTGTTGTATCATATTAGATCATAAGCAACAACAGAAATACTCGTATTGACATGAATCATCAAAATGTTGCTGAGTGGAGAGCAAATCCTTCATCTGCTTCTTTTCTTTGTCCAGTTCGTTACCTTCGCAGACCACTGAAGTCATTTCAAGGCGATTTTTTTTCCCTTGATATTTCACTGCGCGGCGCATCTCTTAGTACGGTTACGAGTAAGTTTTTTTCCTGCCTAAGGTGTGATAAATCTTAAATCCACCTCAGCATTTCTGCCTTTTATATCAAAATTTTAAAAAAGAAATTGGAGTTTTGTTTAAATTATTTAAAGTATAAAAAATAGCTTATCAGTTTTTTTTTTTTTTTTTTTGTGAAGATTATGATATTGCGTGTTGACTTTGTTGCCTTCAGCTCCTGGTTCCCTTACTCAGTGGAACGCAGCTTCAGTCTTTGCAACGCTTCCTGAGTTTCAAGACACTTGTCATAATTTTGGACTATTCTCTCTAGGGACTTTTTCTTCTCGCCGTGTTTTACCAGAGAGAGAAAAAAAAAAAAAAAAGCCATTTCTTCCTGCTTCTCTTACTCAGCACGGTGTTTTAGTTATGTTGTTTTTGCTCTTTGTAAACCTTTAACTATGAATGATATTATGACATTAAATATTTCATATGGATAATTTCGTACATGAAGAGAAGGAGAGGGGGAAGAGTAAGAGAACAGGCACCATAAGATGTGAACCATTGTGTCATTCCTTTTGGTGCCCGTGGTGGCTGTGGAAATCATTCTCTAGACTTGCAGCAAACCATTTCATCAAACTCAAGGAGCAGCCACAGCAGTCAAATGGTTAGTACGTTAGTACTCATGCATGTAAGGAGACTAGTCGAGGGTTACACAAAATCCATTGTTGCTTTCTAAAAAGTTGATTAGAACAGAGTTCCATTCGGTTTGGTCACTTTTGTTTAGTTGTCTCGATGTTCCTGTCGCAGCTCAAGTCACAGGAATGTAAAGAAAAAAAAGAAAAAAAAATCTGTGTCAAGCAGAAAGTCTCAGTGTGTAATGTGTGGTCTTAGTTCTTGTGGCGGCAAAAAGATAATTTCTTGCCCCGCACGGTGACCTGCGTCCCACGCACTGTCCCTCAACGCACAACATTCTGCCTATAACCATTAATTTTTCCAGCCACGTTTCTCGTTCACTTTCTACTTAACTCCCCGCCCCCCTACGTCTGCGCCTGCGCTTGCCTCCCTCACTATTCCAGGATGTGGAAGGGAACCGTGACGCACGCCTCGACACAGCTGGAGCCGCGACCCACGCCTCAAGAGACATACGTAACATACACCCGCGTACGTACAAAGCAATAGTGTTGGCGGCGTGTATGGTGAAAGGTTGCAGCGATCACGAGTGGCAGATGTTTCCAGTCGCTTCTGCTTCCAAGCCTTGACAGCAGATACACTCCCCGCAACACATCGCGCTAGCTGCACACACCGATGAAATTATTGATTTTTTAAGGATTAAATAATGACAATCTGGATCACTGATGAGTGACATCAGAACAGCCTGATGATGATGATGATGATGATAATGAAGATGATGATGATGATGATAATAATAATGATAATAATGATAATAATGATAATAATGATAATAATAATGATAATAATAATAATAATAATAATAATAATAATAATAATAATAATAATAATAATAATACAGACAATTCATGAACCAAAATAATAAAAATGTAATAAATAACAATAAACTTGTGAATTACTGTTGATTTATGTGAAGAACTCAGAAGAAATTAATGCTGACGACAACAACAACAAAAAACATGAAAGAACACACACACACACACACACACACACACACTTAATCTCTACATTCATCTTCTCACTCTCACACAGCTTTCCATCAACAGCTTTTCTGGACACACATTTTCACACTGCAATCTCATAAGCACTTCTGTAGAAAAGATGAGACAGGACTAATCTACTATTTCAATCACTAACAAATTCTGAACACATTTTTTTCTGCTACAGTCCCTTAAATATTTCTGTAACCATGGCAAGACAACGCTAACTTATTGTATACCACTGCTACACATACTTGAATCACCAACAACTTTTCTGGGATTTTATTTTGATATTACACTCTTAGACACTTCTGTAGCCAAGACACCCATCACTAACCTCATCTCTTCTGTGTCCAAGCAAACCATTTCTCACATTTCTCAGTACATTAGCAAAGAAAGACCGTAACAGTAAGAGGAGCTGAAATTGTAAAGAAATCTCGACCAAAGTGTACGCTTCCTATGATGTAGGACAGCGGAGTGAGGCCCGAATTTGGAAACGCTGTGCTCTCTCATCACAACTGTTTTCAAGGACCACAGAAATTCGTTAGCCGGTTTCTAGAAGTCTTGTCACTAGAACCATGAAAACGTCCCTAAAAATATTTGTCACCTCAACCAGAGCCTTTGAAAGTAGTGGAGGTGTTTCAGAATATGGTCTCAGAATATGTCCGGAAGTGTTTCAGAATATGGTCTTAAATGAGACGAAAACATTGCCTGTATTCGCCACCTGCCTTCGAACAGAGCACGGAGCTGCCACGCCTCTGCCAGTTCACGTTGAAGGGCTGCAGTCTGGTATTGGTGCGTTGGGAAGGAGTGATGGACAGCGACGGTGTTAGCTGAGCAGGAGTGTGAGGGAGGCGTGAGTCTCTCTCTCTCTCTCTCTCTCTCTCTCTCTCTGTCGATGCGTGTCGAAAACTAATTGCATACTGAAATTCTCCCAAATGTTAAAAAAATATTGCCAGTGCTTATCAGAGAGAGAGAGAGAGAGAGAGAGAGAGAGAGAGAGAGAGAGAGAGAGAGAGAGGTCACATTTTAGCACCTTTCCAATACCTACCCTACCTGTTGCTTGTTACAGTCCACTCACTCACTCCTCCGCCTCCTCCTCCTTCTCTCGTATGACCTTCAGACTCCTAACTGTAATTGTTCCTCTGTTCTCCCCCCTCTCTCTGTCTTTCTCCCCTCTCCCCCCCCGTCTCTCTCTCTCTCTCTCTCTCTCTCTCTCTCTCTCTCTCTCTCTCTCTCTCTCTCTCTCTGATAATGCATTCTACACATTCATGTGCGTCTCTGATTCTCAGCTTACGAAGCCTATTGAAGCTGTGCGGAATTGTGTGAAGTGTGCATCTCTCTCTCTCTCTCTCTCTCTCTCTCTCTCTCTCTCTCTCTCTCTCTCTCTCTCTCTCTCTCTCTCTCTCACACACACACACACACACACACACACACACACACACACACACACACACACACACACACACACACCAGACACCACAACAAGATAACGCCCCTAAAGGCGCCGCGCACGGATCGGTACAGACTCAGTGTGATTCCCACCATGGTGCGAGCCATCAATCAATACTATTTCCCTCCTAGATTAGACTTACCTTTAGGATCAATGTTATAGTTTTTCCCCACCCCCTATTTACATTTTCAGTTTGTTAACTGCCTAAATAATAAACCGTTTATTATTATTATTATTATTATTATTATTATTATTATTATTATTATTATTATTATTATTATTATTACATCTGTCATGACTCTCAGTGTGTGTGTGTGTGTGTGTGTGTGTGTGTGTGTGTGTGTGTGTGTGTGCGGTACAGACAACTACGTATAGTAAACAAGTAACATTAAACTGAGGTTGAGAACAAACAGAAGAAAACAAAAGACAATAAGAAAACAGAAGAAGGAAAAGAATACGAAAAAGAGAATGCAATAGGAGATCAAGGGCAAGGCTGAGGAGTATCTGTCGGAATCCAGGGGTGGGGAAGGGAAGGGAGGGAAGTGCCAACAACAGGTGAGTCTCCGGGCCCCAGGTGTCTCCTCACGGGCTTAACTCATTTCCAGATATTGCCTCGTGGATTTATTTCAGCTTCCGGTAAAGGTTTGAGAGAGAGAGAGAGAGAGGGAGAGAGAGAGAGAGAGAGAGAGAGAGAGAGAGAGAGAGAGAGAGAGAGAGAGAGAGAGAGAGAGAGAGAGAGAGAGAGAGAGAGAAAATAGACAGACATTGGTTGACTGACTGACTGAATAACTGACTGATAGATAGATTGGTTAATTGCCTGAATAACTGATTAGCTAATTGATCGACTGACTAATAGATGGATAGATTGATTCGCTGACTGACTGACCGACTGACTGACTGGCTAACTGACTGATTCATTGACTATTCGACTGATTAAGTTACTATTTGTTTTACCTAACTGCAGTAACAGGACCAGAGAGAGAGAGAGAGAGAGAGAGAGAGAGAGAGAGAGAGAGAGAGAGAGAGAGAGAGAGAGAGAGAGAGAGAGAGAGAGAGGTGGAGGGGAGAGGTCACGTGCAGGATTTTCTCCCTGAAATTCGTAAGCTAAAACAAATATTGGAGAAAGAAACGATGGAAAGAACGCAAAGAAAATAGTAAATGAGGAGTGAATAGGAGGAGGAGGAGGAGGAGGAGGAGGAGGAGGAGGAGGAGGAAGTGGGGAGGAGGAGCTCCTGCTCCTCCTCCCCAGGAGGAGGCGGAGGAGGAGGAGGAGGAGGAGGAGGAGGAGGAGGAGGAGGAGGAGGAGGAGGAGGAGGAGTAGGGGTGAGGAAGGAAAAAAGAAGAAAAAGAAGAAGAATTTGTCAACTCGTCTTTTTTCCCGTGCCAGATTTTCCTTCCCTCCTTCCTTTTTTCCTCCGTTCCTCCTTGCATCCACTCTTTCCTTTTATGGATTGTTTACCTTCCTGATTTTTTTCTCCTTTGCTCCTCCTTCGTCTTCTTTCTCACCTCTCATCTGAGCCTAACCAGGTTTTTCTTTCCTTTTTTTTCCCCCTTTCTTCGTTTTTTTTTTTTTCCTCACCACATCATCATTTCCTCTCCTTTCCTCTTCCTTTGTCTTCTTCCTTACCTTTCTTCTTAGCCTTATCATGTTTTCTCTCGCTTTTCCCCCTTTTTTTCTTACTATACATCGACTTTGTTCGGGTTACTGATAAATTTAAATACATTTTGTTTGCTGATGATTACCTATTTTTATTTAAGGTCATAATCTCACATATTCTAAGCACCGAATTCAACCTCATATCAAACTGGAGTAACATCAATGAACTCACACTAAATATCAATAAAACTCAATTTAATATATGATTTGTGCCACTTATAAGTCTACCGCCACGAGTATCATCATTTCACATAAATAATACTACGTTAATACAGGGGTTCTCAACATTTCGCAAGCTCGCCCCCCCCAAAGCTAGTTGAATGCAGTTGTGGTCCTCCTCCCGGCGCCACCCACTCAACCCCCTCCCAAATTATGTCACCATAGATTGATAGATAGATAGAATCAGATAGATAGATAGATAGATAGATAGATAGATAGCTGCATCTCCTTTTGTACTAATAGCCAGTGAGTCCGTGATTTTCCCCCCTTCCGTCTTGTGCTCGCACCCCCCTCGGGAGAGTGTCCGCGCCCCCCAGGTTGAGAACTACTGCATTAATAGAAACATCCGAATACAGGTTTGTAGGGGCAGCTGAAGATAATAAGCTGAAATGAAAGATCGCATTGATACGATTAAGTCCAAGGCAGCACTTATAACAGTTGTATGCAGATTGAGAAGCCACTTAAATGCAGATTGCCTATGCTTAATTTACTTTCTTTGGTGTGTCCACATTTCTTAAACGCTGCTGCAATATGAGGAGACACTTACACTACACTCATTGAAAGTTATTACGTATCATACTTTTCAAAAATAGATCTGACCACGCCCATTGTATTTTTAGACCACAGAATTCTGAAAACTCGTGATATAATTCATTTGTAAACAATCATATTTATACACAGGTCATTACACTCGATGCAGGTTTCACAGCAATGCCGCCACACCAACACTCGCAGGACCCTCACGTTACGTATCCCACTGTGCCGCACACACCATGCTCAGAAAAGTGTATTAGAGGATATGGGATTTGGAATAATCTGTTCGAAAACTATGCCTCCATCATTGACATAAACTCCGTTAAACTTAAGGTAAAAAGAAATAATTACCATACAAATATAATGAAGTATAATAGAAGGAACCTTTACAGAGTCTGGCTTAAGACTAATTTTCAAACTACCGTCCTACGGCTTCTATCTACGGCTTCTCTGTAACTTCATTTCAAGTTTCCTTTCTGATCTTTCTGTTGCTGCTGTGGTAGACGGTCACTGTTCTTTTCCTTAGTCAATTAAAAATAGTGTTCCTCAGAGTTCTGTCCTCTCACTCACTCTCTTCCTGTTATTCATCAATGATCTTCTGAGCCGAACTTCTTATCCTATCCACTCCTACACTGATGATACCACCCTGCACTTTTCCACGTCTTTTCATAGACGTCCAATCCTTCAGGAATTCAACAACTCACGCAGGGAAGCCACAGAATAACTGACTTCTGATCTCTGTAAAGTTTCTGATTGGGGCAGAGCAAACTTATTATTGTTCATTGCCTCTAAAGCTCAATTCCATCTATCAGTTCGACACAACCTTCCAGATAACTATCCCATCTTCTTCAATGACACTCAACTGTCCTCCTCTGCTACACTGACCATCCTCAGTCTGTCCTTTACTGGTAATCTAAACTAAAATTTTACATCCCATCTCCAAATAAAACAACTTTTATGAAATTAGGCGTTCTGAATCGTCTACGGTAGTTTTTCTTCCTCCTCTTCCCCGACCCCGGGGGCCTTATTCGTCCATGTATGGAGTATGCTTCACATGTATGGGGGGCGGTTCCGCTCATACTGCTCTTCTAGACAGTGTGGAATCAAAAGCATTTCGTCTGATGAACTCCTATCCTCTAACTGACTGTCTTCAGCCTCTATCTCATCGCCGCAATGTTGCATCTCTTGCTGTCCCGTTACTTTCACGTTATGCTCTTCCGATCTTGCAAACTGCATACCTTCTCTCCTCCCGTGGCCTCGCTGCACAAGACTTTTCTTTCTTTGAGCCCTATTCTGTCAACCTTTCTAATGCAAGAATTAACTAGTATTCTGAATCATTCATTCCTTTTCCTGGTAAAGTTTGGAACCCCTTGCATGCTTCTGTATTTCCTTCTTCCTATGACTTGAATTATTTCAAAAGAGAGGTTTCAAGACACGTATCCCCCAATTTTTTTTTTTTTGTGACATACATATATTTAATGTACAGTTTACATCTCTCGGCCAAAAAATGTGTTTTTCAGTTCCATAGGAAGCCTCGGCTTATTGGAGCCAAATAACTACATCTAACTTATGTATGTATTTTGTACTGTATGGCCAAATAAAAATATCAGTCAATATCAATCAATCAATCTTCTCTCTTTTTTTTTTTCTCTTCCTAAAGGAATAGTTTTGCTCTCTCCCTCTTACTTTGTCCACTTATATCCATTCTCTATCATTTCTTCTTCCTTTTTTTCTTCCCTCCTTCTCACCTCTCCATCTTTCCTACTATCCTTAAATTATGTTCCTCCCAACTCTTTTAGTTCTCTCCTAATCAATTTTTGTTCCTTTTCGTATTTGTATTTCCCTCTTCCTCACCATCTTTTTCTTTTCTTCTTCCCCCCTACTATATTTCACCTTCACCCTTCCTCTTGGTTCTCTCATTCTTTCCCTGGTCCTGTCCTTCTATTCCTTCCTCTTTCCTCTTCCTTCTTTTCTCCCTATCTCCCCTTTTTCCTCCCATCTTTCTACTTCTCTCACTCTTTCCTCTTCTATCCCACCCTTTCCATCTATTCTATCCTATCTTACCTTTTACTCACCCTCTCTTCCCTCCTTCACTTCTCTCCCATTCTACACTCTTCTCACGGCTTCGTCCCTCCTCGTCCTTTGCCGCCGCCACGCCCCGGCAGCCGCTTCATCACGTCGCCTCATATCCACTCGCCAAATAGAGTCAAATGGAACACAAGGCAGCGTGGATCCCTCTCCTCTCCTCACTCCTGCTTCTCGTTCAGGCCTCACTGCTCCGCTGTTCCCTCCCTCAAGCCCGCCGCGATGAGAGAGAGAGAGAGAGAGAGAGAGAGAGAGAGAGAGAGAGAGAGAGAGAGAGAGAGAGAAACACGCTCGTCTCCCTCACAACTCAGTAGTATAATCAGGTGGTCCTCATCCTCCTCGTGTCTGGTGTATATGTTCCTTTCATTACAACTGTCGATGTGATATTACGCTCTGCCAGTGACGCCTCCCTCCCTTAGCGGCATCAAAGCCTCGCAGGACAGTGTCAATGACCTGGGCACCATTCACCAGAGAGAGAGAGAGAGAGAGAGAGAGAGAGAGAGAGATGTGGGGGGGGGGAGGCTAGAAAGATGACGCATATAAAGGGAACAAATTAACAATTGACATATCGACGCACAAAGACTTATAACAAATAAAGATAAAGATGAAATATTTGTTTTAGTTAATGAACGGAAAACTGAAACTTTGCGTTACTGAGACATGACTCACTAATGACGTTTTAGAAGACTACATTTTGATACCTAATTGTGTTGCGTACATATATGAGAAAGGCAGAGGTGGAGGACTGTGTATACATGTCAAGGACATGTTTACTGTGATCCCAATCGATATAACTTGAAAAATCAGAAGGGGTGTAGGATTTATAGTTAACCATAGGACGCTTGTGCCGTCATCTACACTGGCCTGCACACTTGATTATGTGAATGAAGTTTTTAATTTTATGACGCTACGTAAATTTTTTAAAAAATTTATGACGCTACGCAATAACTTTTTTTTTTTTTTTTGTATGTACTTGGTGATTTTAATTGCAATATTTTACCTTGTAGTAGTAAGAGAGGACAGATTATTGTTAATGCTAAACTGGCTCAATTAACTGACAAATCAACGAGAAGTACATCCAACTCAGAAACATTACTTGACATTATTGTAACAAATAAGCCTGAGTTAGCGATTCATCGTGATGTTATTCAGTGTCCTATTGCCAATCACGATCTTAAAACTGTTACTCTAGCAGCTGTTACCAAAAGCAACACACTAACGGTAAAACTTTTCATCAGGTGCAAGGCTGCTCTGCTGATACATTGTGTAACTTATTAATATCAGAAAGCCAAACTGTAGATATGACTTGACACTGATAATGTTGACAATCAAGTATATATACTAAACGAGGTTTTCTTAAATGTTTTGATTCATTTGCACTTCTAGTCACAAAAGAAGTCAGGAGGCCTTTTGTATCCTGCATAACAGACGACCTAAAATATCTAATGTAGCAAAGAGACTGGGCATAGAAAGACTTTAAAAAGAAAGAAAGAATATTAGGTTACAAGCCCATTACAAAAGCTTAAAAAAAAAGAAGTGAGAAAATTTATTCGTCATACTAAATCACAGTACTATAACAATAGATTTGAGAACAGTAAAGGTAGCAGTAGGGATATTTGGAGGACGCTCAGACAACTGGTTCCTCATGCTGAAAAGAACACTGCTAAGCTACCGGTAAATGATGGTGATGGTGATGAACGTGCAAGACGTAAAGCTAATTTTTTTTTTATTATTTCTTCGCCAGTGTAGGAAAAAAAAATCTTTTGTAACAGCTCAGCAAAGTCTTGGCAATGGTAACGAAACATTATAACTGGTACAGTTTGCCCCTCATTCCAGTAATTTTTGAAGACATGTTTCGACCTAAACACACTACTTGGGTAACCGTGACATTCGTCGTAAAACATAAAAAAAAACACTGATTCCCATGAGTGTGATGGTATCTTCCTCCGCTTTATCAAAGATTCCCTCCTTGTGATCATAGCATACCTAACTTGTATTATAAACACTTCAATTGTTCCTTCATTATGGAAATGTTCTATTATTGTGTCTATTTTTACGTACGGTGGCCAAAACGAGCTTCACAATTACCACCCCATATATCTCTCGCCAGTTTTCTCCAAGATAATTGAAAAAGTAATTGCATCACAGCTCACCAAGTATTTAGAGACACAAAACTCAGTAAAACTCAGCATGGCTTCAGGTCTAGCATGTCTACCAACACTGCTCTCCTAACACTATCTAACAAACTGCATGCCAACATGGAGGCACGAAAGCTTTCTCTGTGACTTGACCAAGTAAGTTATTACCGTATTGGTTGTTCCAACTCCCCACGCCCTGTTAACACGGCAACACGGAGCGGAAAAGAACAGGGGGAGGAAGGGACGCATTGTGGAGCAGAGAGAGGAAGAGAGTTCATAACGAAGGAAGGAGAGAACTCGGGGCAAGGAAGTGGAGAAAGGGTGAAGGAGGAGGATGGGAGTACGGAAAGAAGGTGGAGGGAATAAATACATGCAGGAAGGGTGAGGAGTGAGTGAACAATTAGAGGCAGGTAGGAACTAAAGAAGAATAAGTACTGCCTCATACTCTTTTTTTTGTTTTTCATTATACCTTTTCTACTATTTGTTCGTTTATTTCATCTTGCCTTTTTCTCCCTTTTCCACGCTATGGTTGGGGGATACAGTGTACTTTGTATTACTGTGATAAATGCAAAAATCATCCGCATTCGCAACCACAATGGCAGATATGGAGATAAAGGAAATCCTCAACCGCTTACGCACCCACAAATATGGATCTACAATCTTACTCACAACCGGTTGTTATGAGGAATGCATATCCGGCTCCGCCTCTGAAAGTTCGCATCTGCGGAGCTCTAAAATTTAGTATCCGATACATCACTAGTATAGATATCATCGGTCATATTCTCTCTCTCTCTCTCTCTCTCTCTCTCTCTCTCTCTCTCTCTCTCTCTCTCTCTCTCTCTCTCTCTCTCTCTCTCTCTCTCTCTCTCTCACACACACACTACAGTTGGGTTGAAAAAGGAAAGTAGGAAGTTGTGGGGAAGAAAAGTGACGATAAATAAATCTCAATGTTTTAAGAAACTGAACTAAAATGTTGTCCTTTGATCTCATTGGGAGGCTGTTACTTCTCAGCCTCCTCACGTAGCCTGTTCCATCTAGTTTGCTTCCTGAATCCCGGTCAGGTGGTCTGGGGTGACTGAGAGAATGTTGTTAATTCTCAGCCTCTTTAATCAGTCTGATTCCTGGATCCCGTGTCAGGTGATATGGGGTGGCGGAGAAGGGCTGTTACTTCTCAGTCTCCTCAATCAGTCTGCTTCCTGCATCCCCCGTCAGGAGGTCTTGGGTGGCGGAGGGAGGCTGCTATTGGAGGGAAAGTCATCATCCTCCAGGAGTTCCTTCAGCAGTTCTTCCTTCGCCAAGTTTTTTTTTCTTCCAGAATCATCTGGTACATCTGCTGCTCTTCATCCTTCACTACTTCCTGTTCCGGCAGAGCCGTTTTCTCTTTGACTTTCATCATATTTCCGACCTCTTCCTTCAACTGGACATTTCCTTGTTCCCTTTCATGCTGATTCAGGGAGAGCTGGTCCTTCTCGTGCAGCAGAAGACGCAGATTTTCCTTCATATGCTGCGTAATGCCTTCCAGCCTCTCCTTCAAAATGGCATTTTTTTTTTTTTTTTTGTTCCTTTTCATGCTGACTCAGGGACTCAGCTGGTCCTTATCAGTGGAGAAGAGGGAGAAACAAGCCCTGAATCACCCAAGGTAGAGTTTTTAGTAAAGGTTTAGAGATAGATCAGATGGCAGTGGTGCCATCAGGTTGAAATAAAGGAGGGAAAGACGAAAAAATAAAGATATTGGAGATGTTTTTGGTTATGTGCTTAAAGTCATGAAGGGACTTCGATTTCGAAAGATTTTCACATTTTCTATTGATGAAGGAGTTTTTGGTAATGTGAGGACAGATTTGGCATAATTCTGGGCAGAAATATAAAGTGCATGAGATTAAGGTGATGGAAGGCTCAAGTACCTTTTGTGGGCCACCTTTTTATCATGTATAGCACGAGAACAGGCTGTGTTAAACCAATGTTTGGAAGGTTTTAGGGCAAGAGAAAAAGTGAGGAATATACGTGTCCATGCCAGATACCGTCACCTCTTTTATGCATTCAGCACACAGAGATGAGTCTCTGACACGAAAGCTGTAGTTATTCCATGGAAAATCAGAATAATACCTCCTCAGGCCTCCCCAATTACCAGAGGCAAAACACCAGAGACACCTCCGCTTTGAGGGATCTTGAGGAAGGATTGAGAAAAAACTGATAAAAATAATATTTTCTCTCTCTTTTTATGTGTGTACATGCAAACCGTATTTTTTACAGATGTCTCAATATTAGCAATGGTCGACCATAGCAATAAAAGATTGGAATGATCCGTGCTGCAACTTCCAAACATATTCCTTCTCAGTGTCTCTTCAGGCTGGATGTGACGCACGAGTGAAGTCCGCCGCTATCTGCGCCTCGCTACTGGACAGCATTACAAAGGTTCGCACTCTCCCCGATGTACAAAAATTGTTATTGGCAATACCAAATGGTAGAAGTCACGTTCACCAGTCCCTGCCCACGCTCAATGGTGCAACTAGTCAACCTGCTGATAATGATAATAACAGCAATACCAATGACAATGCCAGTAACCCCTATTATTATACCCTAGTAAGATAGTCCAGCCAAGGCTTCAACTTCTCTCTCATTGCAAGGATAAAAGTACACCAGAATGGGTTTCCAGTCCCTTTTTTCATTTGTCTTTTGTGATGCACGGTGAATACGGTTGCAGAATTCTTCCAGCCAGGCCTCCTCCTCCTCCTCCTCCTCCACCTCCTCCTCCTCCTCCTCCTCCTCCTCCTCCTCCTCCTCCTCCTCCTCCTCCTCCTCCCCTTCCTCATTCTACTACTACTACTACTACTACTACTACTACTACTATTACTCCTGTTGTTGTTGTTGTTGTTGCTGCTGCTGCTGCTGCTGCTGCTGCTGCTGCTGCTGCTGCTACTACTACAATTACTTCTTATTTTGGGAAGAAGAAGAAAAGAACATCAACAACAACAACGGCAACAACAACAATAACAATAATATCATCTTTAGGATACTCTCGTCAGGGGTCGCCACAGCGGATCTTCTGCACCTTTCTCAGGTGCACTCATCACTAGCATGTCTTCTTTCACAGTATCCATTGAATAACAACAACAGTAACAAAAATAACGTCATGCAGCAGCCTGCGAGCACTCACTTTGGACATGGCGAGACGACCTTTAGGCAAAATAACTTTCCTGTTGAGCGTGACGCAAAAAAGTTGGTGGGGAAGACGCACTTTTACCACCGCAGGCCCAGGTTGTGGTGACAGCTTCCTGAACTTTGCGTGTCCTATTGAGAAAAGTCCGGGATGCCAACACCTGAGGCCTCCACTGTACCGTGCTGCTGTACCGTACTGCCGTACCGAGTTGCTATACAGTGCTGGTAACTCTGCTAACAACAGCTAACTCTGTAAAGGTGCCTTATCCACACATGTATGGAGTACACTTTACATGTATGGGGAGTTCCACTCATACCACTCTTTTAGAGTGAGTGGAATCAAAAGCATTTCGTCCTAATACCTCCACACCTCTGTCTTCAGCTTCTCTCTCATTGCCTCCGCTCCTCCCGCTGCCTCGCTGCACAAGACTTGCTACTTTCTCTCATCTCTATTCTGTCCGTCTCAGTAATGCAAGAGTTAACCGGTATTTTCAATCATTAATTTTTTTTTTTTGGTAAATTTTGGAGCTCCCTGCCTGCTTCTGTACTTCTTGCTTCCTATAACTTGAATTATTTCAAGAGGGAAGTTTCAAGGCACTTAGCCTCCAATTCTAATTTGGCGACCGGCATTTCAGTGGGTCTTTTTTTTCCCCTTCTTATTGTATTGCCCTTGGTCGGTGCATCCTCATACATATGTGTGTGTGTGTGTGTGTATATATGTATATATATATATATATATATATATATATATATATATATATATATATATATATATATATATATATATATATATATATATATATATATATATATATATATATATATATATATATATATATATATATATATATATATATATATATACATATATATATACGCACACACATATATGAGGATGCACCGACCAAGGGCAATACAATAAGAAGGGGAAAAAAAAGACCCACTGAAATGCCGGTCGCATTTCAGTGGGTCTTTTCAAATATATATATATATATATATATATATATATATATATATATATATATATATATATATATATATATATATATATATATATATATATATATATATATATATATATATATATATATATATATATATATATATATATATATATATATATATATATATATATATATATATATATATAAACGCAGCTAAGGGTCTGTT
Organism: Scylla paramamosain; assembly: GCF_035594125.1. NCBI lineage: Eukaryota > Metazoa > Arthropoda > Malacostraca > Decapoda > Portunidae > Scylla > Scylla paramamosain. The sequence continues at coordinate 5,313,054 of NC_087168.1, forward strand.
GTGCGAAAACGTCTCCGAAAAAACCTGTTAGTGATTGTGAACAACAAGTTAAAATCTTACTCATTTATGCCACCATACTCTGTTACTCTTGAAACCATAAGTGTGAACTACCCGACTAATCCAAACCCCTTAAGAGTTACGACGAGGAAGGAAAAGTAATGTGTTCTATAGAGTGCTAATATGAACTTAAACAGATGTATTTCACTTACGTATTTCAATGTTAGACGGGTACTTTTGCTCAGTTAACATAAAGCAGCTTGGATTCTTCTAACCTTTCCTTGAGCGCTCTTGAGAACAGGATGTGACACAGCATCAACACAGCTTGGCCTGCGTGACTAGTGGTGCAGACACCAAATAGTCAAGACCACCGTATTCTCAACCACTTCACTATCTTACCTCCACTACTTTGAACAGGTTCTTGTGAAAGCTCCTTGGGTTTTCAGGGATTTTCTCATGATTCCAGAGTTAATTTAACGAGAATATTGCACCATTTATGAGAAAATCAATTATCAAAAACCTACTAATAATCTAAAATTCCTCAGAGAGCAGCACTTACGAGAACTCATAACCTATCATTACACAGGTCTGTTTCAAGACGTGGCGCAGGACAGACTGAGCACTTACTCACGGCCTCATCAAGCTGGGTGCTTCACATCCTCCGGGTGATACCATCCACAAACTGCTCAAGACTTCTACATCTCTGTCAGACTTATACAACCACACCTATATAAATCAAATAAAATCATCCAAAATTCTAAGACTGTTTATCTTCAAAAATACAAATGCCACGTGATTCTTTTAATGGACTGACTCAGCAGTAGGCGCGATCACAGTGACTGAAGTTCACATTATCTTATTTTGGCACGCGACCCATCTGGAACCGTGTATATGGCACACTTTATGAATACTTACCACCATTAATAATACATACAAGCAGCAATTATTATTTTATCATTTGAAATGCAAAATTGACTACATTTAACGGTGTTCGTCATTGCTAACTGTATATATCATCAACAGTGATAAGAGTTCCTAAATCGTGCCGTATGCGCGGGTTTAGAGACAATATTGACAAGTAAGTTGTCGCAATATGATAATGCAGCTATCTGTATCAGTGACTTTCACATTGTTGCCGCCAATACTTCAGTGAGCAAGACTTGTCATACACAAAACAACTATTCAGTGAACGAACCGAAACACTTCCAGCCATGACAAGGACAGTCAAGGATCGAAGTTAATGCGGGTGTGTTCAGTAGTGTCCTGACTGGTGCGTGCAGTGTACGCTCCAAGGCTACGAGCGAAGACTGAGCGTAAGTCACATGTGTGTGTGTGTGTGTGTGTGTGTGTGTGTGTCTGTGTCACTACATGTTTAAAGACCAAGAAGACGGAGCTGGCCACTGTGGCTAAGTGTAGTTTAGCCCACATTTTCCACAGAATTTTAGTCTCCGTGACATCTATGACATCCTACAGAATAGGCACCTACCGAAACGATAATTACTCCCAGTGAAGTCTAAAGCACTGGATCAGGGGATGCTGTGAACTTATCATTAAACCCAGCTGTGACCTCACTGAACGTTTCCCTTTGTGTCTCATAACACAAGGGGGTAGTCACAGCCTGCCCTCTTAAGACAACTCTCTTGCTCCGCACAAAACTAAAAGCATCTAATAACACACCCACCTTTCACTCAAAATTTCAAAATTATCATGGCGACTCCTACACCAGCCTCAGAGTCCCCATCTGGGGAGAGGACCAGAAATGTCCACAGGTCGGACTGCCCTTCTGACAACGACCCTAAGTGTCTTGACTTTTTCTTTATTAACTTCTGCAACATTCACGGTCTAAGATCTAATTTTCAATCTGTAGAACACCACCTCTCCTTTTCTAAACCTCATCTTCTTTTCCTCATTGAAACTCAGGTGTCTGACGCAACTGACAGTAGCCCCTTTTCTGTTCCCTCTTACTTTCTCTATCCTCATTTTCGATCCAAAGCTGGATGTTGTGTTTATGATCGCAACGACTTAACCTGCTCTCGTACCCACGCTCTTGAATCTTCCGAGTTTTCCACCATCTAGCTACGACTACAGAATCACTCTCAAACTAAATTTATCTGTGATGTATACCTCTCACCTAACTCCTCTGATTATAAGAAATTCTTTTACTTAACTTCCAAAGTGGAACACATTATGAATCTCTTCCCTTTTGCAGAGATCTCCATTCTTGGAGACTTCAATGTTCACCACCAGCTTTGGCTTTCCTCTCCCTTCACTGACCATCCTGGTGAACTAGCCATCAACTTTGCTATCCTTCACGACCTAGAGCAATTGGTGCAACACCCTACTCGTATTCCTGACCGTCTTGGAGATACGCCCAACATTCTTGACCTTTTTCTGACCTCTAATCTTTCTGCTTATGCTGTCTCCCTTTCTTCTCCGTTGGGATCCTCCGATCACAATCTCATATCTGTATCTTGTCCTATCGCTCTAATCCCTCCTCAGGATCCCCCTAAGCGAATGTGCCTCTGGCGTTTTGCCTCTGCTAGATGGGGGGACCTGAGGAGGTATTTTGCTGATTTTCCTTGGAATGACTACTGCTTTCGTGTCAGAGACCCGTCTTTGTGTGCTGAGCGCATAACAGAGGTGATAGTGTCTGGCATGGAGGCATACATTCCTCACTCTTTTTCTCGTCCTAAACCTTCTAAACCTTGGTTTAACACACCTTGTTCTCGTGCTATACATGATAGAGAGGTGGCCCACAAAAGCTACTTAAGCCTTCCATCACCAGAATCTCATGCACTTTATATTTCTGCCCGGAACCATCCCAAGTCTGTTCTCCAACTAGCCAAAAACTCCTTCATTAACAGAAAATGTCAAAACCTTTCAAGATCTAACTCCCCTCGTGATTTCTGGCATCTAGCCAAAAATATCTCCAATAACTTTGCTTCTTCTTCTTTCCTTCCTTTATTTCAACCAGATGGCACCACTGCTATCACATCTATTTCTAAAGCTGAACTCTTTGCTCAAACCTTTGCTAAAAACGCTACCTTGGACGATTCTGGGCTTGTTCCTCCCTCTCCTCCACCCTCTGACTACTTTATGCCACTTATTAAAATTCTTCGCAATGACGTTTTCCATGCCCTCGCTGGCCTAAACCCTCGGAAGGCTTATGGACCTGATGGGGTCCCTCCTATTGTTCTCCGAAACTGTGCCTCCGTGCTTGCACCTTGCCAAGTCAAACTCTTTCAGCTCTGTCTGTCAACATCTACCTTTCCTTCTTGCTGGAAGTTTGCCTACATTCAACCTGTTCCTAAAAAGGCTGACCGTTCTAATCCCTCAAACTACCGTCCTATTGCTTTAATTTCCTGCCTATCTAAAGTTTTTGAATCTATCCTCAACAGGAAGATTCTTAAACATATATTACTTCACTACCTTCTATCTGATCGCCAGTATGGGTTCCGTCAAGGCCGCTCTACTGGTGATCTTCTGGCTTTTCTTACTGAGTCTTGGTCATCCTCTTTTAGAGATTTTGGTGAAACTTTTGCTGTTGCCCTGGACATATCAAAAGCTTTTGATAAAGTCTGGCACAAAGCTTTGATTTCCAAACTACCCTCCTACGGCTTCTATCCTTCTCTCTGAAACTTCATCTCAAGTTTCCTTTCTGACCGTTCTATTGCTGCTGTGGTAGACGGTCACTGTTCTTCTCCTAAATCTATTAACAGTGGTGTTCCTCAGGGTTCTGTCCTGTCACCCACTCTCTTCTTATTATTAATTAATGATCTTCTAAACCAAACTTCTTGTCCTATCCACTCCTACGCTGATGATACCACCCTGCACTTTTCCACGTCTTTTCATAGACGTCCAACCCTTCAGGAGGTAAACATATCACGCAGGGAGGCAACAGAACGCCTGACTTCTGATCTTTCTAAAATTTCTGATTGGGGCAGAGCAAACTTGGTATTGTTCAATGCCTCAAAAACTCAATTCCTCCATCTATCAACTCGACACAACCTTCCAGACAATTATCCCCTCTTCTTCAATGACACTCAACTGTTCCCCTCTTCTACACTGAACATCCTCGGTCTGTCCTTTACTTATAATCTGAACTGGAAACTTCACATCTCATCTCTAGCTAAAACAGCTTCTATGAAGTTAGGTGTTCTGAGACGTCTCCGCCAGTTTTTCTCACCCCCCCCCCAGCTGCTAACTCTGTACAAGGGCCTTATTCGTCCATGTATGGAATATGCTTCACATGTCTGGGGGGATTCCACTCACACTGCTCTTCTAGACAGGGTGGAATCAAAAGCTTTTCGTCTCATCAACTCCTCTCCTCTAACTGACTGTCTTCAGCCTCTCTCTCACCGCCGCAATGTTGCATATCTAGCTGTCTTCTACCGCTATTTTCATGCTAACTGCTCTTCTGATCTTGCTAACTGCATGCCTCCCCTCCTTCCGCGGCCTCGCTGCACAAGACTTTTTTCTTTCTCTCACCCCTATTCTGTCCACCTCTCTAACGCAAGAGTTAACCAGTATTCTCAATCATTCATCCCTTTCTCTGGTAAACTCTGAACTCCCTGCCTGCTTCTGTATTTCCACCTTCCTATGACTTGAATTCCTTCAAGAGGGAGGTTTCAAGACACTTATTCATCAATTTTTGATCACTGCTTTGACCCTTTTATGGGACTGGCATTTCAGTGGGCATTTTTTTTATTAGATTATTGTTGCCCTTGGCCAGTGTCCTTCCTACATAAAAAAAAAAAAAAACTGACTGTCTTCAGCCTCTCTCTCATCGCCGCAATGTTACATATCTAGCTGTGTTCTACCGCTATTTTCATGCTAACTGCTCTTCTGATCTTGCTAACTGGATTCCTCCCCTCCTCTCAAGGCCTCGCTGCACAAGACTTTCTTCTTTTTCTCATCCCTATTCTGTCCACCTCTTTAATGCAGGCGTTAACCAATATTCTCAGTCATTCATCCCTTTCTCTGGTAAACTCTGGAATTTCCTGCCTGCTTCTGTATTTCCACCTTCCTATGACTTGAATTCATTCAAAAGGGAGGTTTCAAGACACATGTCCTTCAGTTTTTGACTACTTCTTTGGACTCTTTTCTGGGAGTGGCATCTCAGTGGGCTTTTTTTTTTGGGGGGGATTTTTTGTTGCCCTTGGCCGGTTTCCCTCCTACATAGAAAAAAAAAAAAATGGGCAGGGCAGGTCGCCGGAAGAGCACCAGCCGCTTCTCTCATCACGGTGATGGGTCGTCGCCGCCAGCCATCGCCCTCTGGGGTGATAATGGACTACATTGTCCCCTAAACAGCATGAAATGACAATCGATGTTTTTTAAAGCTGCTCAGTGCCTCGAGGCTCAGGGTAATGGCGGCGCTGCACAGGCCTGACCAAGACCAGCATGAAGGGTGTGAAGGGTCGCTCACGCCGAGAATATCGAAAAGCATATCATTTCTAGGCATTACGGTTTGGCTCTAAAAGGCTTCTGCTACAATGCATTACGTTTGAATCGGTAAGAAATAGATTAATGAATGGATAAATAAGAAATACTTGATGCCAAACAGGATAAAAATTCCAAGAAAATGAGAGCGTTCAAGATTTCTGATAAGAATATATACGAATCTTAAAACATGAACGTGCAACTGACACTGACGACAGTGAGCTTCCCCTTGTCACGACACCGTTACTGCCTCCCTCCGCCTAATGTCACGCAGCCCACTTGACGTTTTTAGTTTTGTAAAGCGCAAGGCCACCCACTATCGAGCGAGGAACACTTAGTACACTCTCATCCTGATGAACTATCTCTTTGGCCGTCACGTCACGCACTGCTGAGATGACGTGGGTTTCATTCTGTCCTCCAGCAATAGGCGAAACACAGTATTTACAGTTACATTTAGAAAAACAAATCTAAATAAAACAATCTTTAGACAGAAGCAATTTCTGAAGATATTCTGCCCACATTAATGCAAGAGTTAACCAGCATCTTCACTCTTTCATATATATATATATATATATATATATATATATATATATATATATATATATATATATATATATATATATATATATATATATATATATATATATATATATATATATATATTTTTTTTTTTTTTTTTTTTTTATCAAGAAACTCTGGAATTCTCTTCCTGATTATACTTTTCTACTTCTTACTTACAACCTGGAATACTTCAAGAGAGAAGTATCGTCACCTTCCAGGACTAAACTTGCCATTTCGACTGAGACACTTTTCTACTCAACTTTCTGGGAAGCGAGAATTCAGTGTATTTTTATTTCAAATTTTCTTCTTGGCTTGGCCAGCTCCCTTTTGACGTAAAAATAAAGGAAAGAAAAAACTCACTTTTGCTCCAGAGTTAAGTATTGGCTAAGGAAACACAGCAGAAGGCAGGGTGCGTGCAGGCCATTCCCCGAAGTGTTATTACGGACCAACGCTCGCGCGGAAGAGAGGACGACTCGGAAAGAGGGGGAGTCGTGGGGGTCATTGTTCGCAATTAACTCTATTCCAGGTAATGCTTTGCCCAGTCCAGTCCAGTCCACTCCAGTTCAGTCCACTTAATGTTATCCCATTCCAGTCCAGCTAAGCTCATTCTAGTCCAGTCCACACATGACCAACCCTATTAAATTCAGTCAAATTCAGTCCAATCCACTCCAGCCCAACCCAGTCCAGTCCAGTCCAGTCCAGCCCAGTCCAATAGTAGTCGCGGGCCAAACCATCGCTAGATCCCATAATGAAGGCCTGGATTATAATGCTTCTTATTTTCTTGTTTTTCTTTGGTGATTTCCCTTTTATTGATTTTCCTCCGTTTTCTTCACTTTGTCACATTACACCACCTTATCAAGTCAGAATCCATAATCTTCTTGTTTTACTTTTTTTTTACTTTTATTTTTGTATTTTGTTAACACTACTCTATTTTCGAATATCCGTTAAAA